>NW_003456419.1:586598-815539 GCF_000151425.1 Trichophyton rubrum CBS 118892 | reverse complement strand
GCGATAAGCCTACGGGCCATGGTAGACTTCATTGCAGCATCGCTTGGACTCCACACAGGAAGACTATCGTTGGTCTGGGGGTTGGAAGCCTGAGACTTTGCTGGAGACACCGCTCTTGTGGATTGTGCTGCTGGAGGCATGGTTGTCGTAGGGGTCGATCCTAAGATAGGCCTCGTAACGGAAGGGGATCCAGAAACAACTGCGTTCGAATTGTATACAGGACGACCCAAGGCCTTGGCTGGAATGGTGGGTGCCCTAGCGGTTCTTACACTCTCAAGAAAGTTGGACCTCGGGTTATGAATGGAAATATCCACATTATGGGTATACTGGGCACGGCAGTCTGTAGAGGTCTTGCCAATATAATACCATAAGGTTTCCGGCTTTGTCAGGTCAACTATACAGGAATCCGGATTAAATGGGGGTTGCTCGCAAATGAAATCCTCCCAGCGGTAGCTGGAGGAAGTATCACCAAATATCATTCCATGAGATGGCATGGATGAATTCGAATCGTTCCTCGAATCGGGCTTTCGAGAAAGGTGGGCAGGAAGAGGCAGGATATTTGGGGGTAGTGGGGGAAAATTAGTCTTTTTGACTATTAAGGTCCATCGGTAGGGAAGCTCAATCACGTCACTGGAATGGAATGAACAAAATAAGGTGGTTAGTGAATGGCAAGAAATGATAAACTGGAAAAATACTTACCCTCGTGGAAGCACTTTCAGCATTAGCGAGCGCTCCAATGGGCGGTTTTCCAACACCACGGCTCCGTTAATCTCCTTATCAGCTTGGAATTGCATCAGGTCTCCTGGCTTCAACTTGATTGCTGTCTCCAGAACCTTGGAGTCCATATCAAGCGTCTGTGATGGGAGAGAGCCAAATCTCTTCTGCCGATGGTATTTGCATTTCAAGTCGATAGCTGGAACTGAATACTCTTGACCATCATCCGCAACAACCGAAGTTTCGCCAAATTCCACCTGGACACCTGCAAGCAATGCACATGTAGGATGGTATGACCTAGCACACTTCCCATACATACACTGGAAGCAAGCACCTTTTACCTCGCGACAGAACAAGCATTTTAGGCCCATTCTTGCTTTTGGAATCTTGTCAATATCGCAGACAATCTCACGTCCGAGGTCATCCTTAAGGATAGAGGTCTCCTCAATAAACAAGGCGCATCGTCTATGTGCTTGTGATTGACCACCTTCGATGGGCAACAGCTCTTCGTAGTCCATACTATTTGGGCATAGTACACATGGCGGCTTCTTTGGCGAAATCTAAATGCAACTTGGCACGCTTGGATTTAGGCTCAATACCATCAACTTTCCGTTTTCTAGGTCTTGTGGATTTTTCCGGAACGCTTCGAGGAGGAGTGAGAAGGTCAGAGGCACCTTCATACTGTTCACTTCTAGTCTCATCGTAGTACTCCGGAGTAGTTTCACCCCGTAATTTCCGTTCAATCTCCTCGACGTCGATCCAAACAGTATCCGTTTCGCAGTGGCATTTCTTGGCGATACGGGCATAGTCGAGCCAACTTTCCGTAGCAAAATTGACTGACTCTGCACAGTTGTACCCCAAGTTGAATCCGGAGTGGTATCCATACGGGAACGTGATAACGAACTCGCCTTCATAGTGCACTAGTTTATTCGCGGTAATGCCATACTGAGACTTGAGGACGGTAGGGGAAATAAGGTAGGTCTTATGTCGTAAGAACTGGCTGCAGTTTTTCGAGTCTGTTGGCCAAATGCCTGTTGGGTAGTTAAAATTAGTCAGTATTTCATGTTGCACATCTGCGTGTTTATCAAGCATCTAAACTTACTCCGCATCGCTGCCTCGAAACGTGGAAGGTCTTCCTGTGAGATGCTGTACCACTGTTTAGGAGCGCCAAAGTGGATGTAGTTAATGCTGTAGAGGTCAACATCTTCAAGATGCCAAGCGAAAGTGGCCTTCCACATGCCAAGGTATACATAGGCGGTGTTGACACCAGGGACTTTTTGGCCGAGAACATCCAGAAGATTTGGCAGGTTGGCAACATTCCATGAAGTCACGGCATCATCAAACAAGGAACCTGGCATATCAGCACCATACATGGGGTTGTTATACATAAGAGATTTCCAATAAGCGGTTTCGAGTTCTTCACACCTTTCAGCGGTGAACTCTTCGTTACTGGAGAGACGATAGTCAAAATCGATGAAAGCTTCTTCATCAATATAGTCATCTTGCTCATCTCGGTTATTTTTCCGTCGAGCAGAGACAGACTTTGGTTGTCTGCCTTTTGGCTTTGGGGCAGGCAATGGCTCTCCATCACTTAGTTCCTCGGATTTGGCTTTGACTGGCTTTGACACTGGGGACACCGGAGTAGGAGGGCTTTCAGGTTTGGATCCTTGACCATCATCCTGGCGTTCGGGCAATTCCTCACTGGCTTTACGCTTACTTGAAGTTGTTTTGCGTTTCTGAGATTCACCTTTGTTACCGTGACTTCTGACTGTAACCCGGGCCTTCCCTTGGGTCCAACGTCTTTCTCCTCGTCTAGCTGGAGGTTGATGACTGATCTCTTCAGACAACGCTTTCCACTGTGGAAGATTGTATGACCGCTGTTTCTCAATGTTTGCCTGAGTAAAGGTTCCGTGAGACCCTGTAAACTCCTGGACGATAGGATTCTTGATGCGGATGGTCTTGACAGCCTCGTCTAGGGCGGGAAGCGAGTCCGTCCTATTTAGTTGTCAAGAGTCAGCGTGACAAGTCTTCAACACTAATACAACGACTCGTGGTTCCAGATCGACTTGCAAAGCCAATAATATGTGTCATTGAAGCCTGCAGTACTCACCACTCCTTTGGAGGAACCACTTTCACAATTCCCGACTTCATGCCATATTTATCAATACAGCGAATGAAGGCTCGAAAGTCTCGGAACTGGTCCATGGTCTGGAGAAAAAAGGATTCAGAATTAGTGTCTCGTGAAGTAATAAAACAAAAGGTCAAGATACGATAGCTATGGTATGCAAACGAACCGGCTTGAAGACCGGCACTCTCCCACCCTCATAATAATGATCTGGTTGAATATCTTCTAGAATAGGAGAGGTACCGTCATCCTCGATGGAAGGACGAGGAGAAGCCGAGCAAGAATTGATCCCATGGAGGTGCATCTTCTCTCCGTCGGCGCTGGCAGGTGGGGTCATCGATGCAGCAGTGTTGCCGCCTGGAACACTGTGTTGTTCTGCCATGACTGGTAGATCGAGCTATACGAACATGTGTCGCACCCTCTTCTCTCCACTAAATAGTTATCTGTGTATTTCGTCTCTCACTTGCCGAACGTTTCTCCCCTATGCCTTTTTTGGTCTCCTTCCCTCTTGTTAGCCTTAACACTGCCGTGTTGAGCAGGCGATTGACGATCGTCTGGTGGGTAGGCGCCAACGTATGATGAGAACAAGGGAGAGATCGATTCCCGCCTCCCCAAGGAAGGTCTTGTAGGTGACAAGGAGAGGCAAGAAAAGAAGTTTGACGAACGGCGGAGGATCCGATATTAAGTATGTATGCTGGTGGCAGCGAAGAAGGCGTGTAGTGTAGTAAATATGGTTGGGCAGAAGAAAACAACCAGGATTGATTAGCGGGTTACTTCCGGGTGTTAGGGAGTCGCTTAGTACGTATCGTGAGCGTAAGGGAAGAAGAAAAATAGGGGGGGAAAAAAAAAAAAAGAAAAAAGAAAAGAACTCGAGACAGCCGGGAGAGAGAGAGTGGTATGACTAGTCGAACGAGGCTTTCTTTCCTGCAGGGACGTTGATATCAGACAGCACGGCGATGAGGGAGCAGTAAAGACACCATTGGAAGGACAACAGCTCTTGTGAAGTCCGCACGGCCAACGCGGCGCTCTTTGGGGTGCTCGAGGAAGAAATCGAAGGTTCGAATGATAGATCGGTCGTGCTGGTTCCGACAAGCCCCTTGTGAATATGCGGTTTTTGGTGCTAAGTAGTTTATTGTCGCAGGGCCCTGGAAGTACCCTTTTTCCGTCGTGCCCCTGCCCGGTCTGGCAGCAACCAAACCAGAAGCAGCAAGCAGCAGCACCGGCACAGCGCCCGTCTCGACTCTGGGTCTCTGGTGCTCCTTCAAGCCGCAATTCGAGGCTTTTCGCTCCCGGCGACGCAGACGCTGAAAGGTGAAGGTGAAGTTGAAGTCGAAAAAAGTCGAAAAAGTTGTCGAGCAGTCGAAGTTTTGCAAGTCGACGTCGAAAAATACCGAATCAGGCAATTGGCTGAGAGTAGGCGGCGCTAGTCCCTACTCGGCAAGTATCAACTACGCTAGTCTTATCTGGGCGAAAGAAGTGGCCGCTTTAGCAGTGACGTAATAGATGTCATGTGATGGTTCTCTTTTTGCTGATTAGATAAGGAGAGAAGTTTAATTTGGATATCAGATATAGTCACAAAAAGGGGGAAACGACCAAGAAGAGCAGGCCAGGCGAGAGCGGAGGACGAGGAGGAGAAAGGACAACGCATCAGAGCCACACCTGGTGGTCAGATGGCATGCAGGAAAAGAGGGCACCCAGAGGGTGACGGAAGAGCAAAAAAAAGGGCCCCTCATTTCTTACAGTTTATATCGCGGGGAAACAGACAGAAGCATATGCAGCATTCTGTGGCAGTTGACCACTCATGATTTAAAGCATTTACCCGCCATCTCCTTGGTTTATTTCCACCTGCCCTGTCAAATTGCTTAGTATTCGCTGAATTTCAGGCTCTTTCCCACCAGGCGTCGGGGGGAGGAGGCCTTGCTGTCTTCTCTTTCGCCCGTTCTCACTGCCTTCAGTGCATGCAGGAGCATTCCTGCATCAAAGAACCCGTCTAGACGCTCAGAGTTAGTCATCGAATACTACAAGTTAAAAAAAAAAAAGAAGACGATAAGAGGGGAAAAAAAAAAAAAAAGAAAAAGAAAAAGAGAGTGAGGAAAAAGAAAGGAAGGAGAGAGAGGAACTGCACATACAGCCGCCCATCCCATCGTCGTCACCACTCTCGATACCATCCATGTCACCCAGGGATTCCGTTCTGATCACTCGTCCCTTTCGCTCGGACTTTGTTCCAGTCTGTTTGTGGGCGGAGTCAGAGACAGCCGCCTTGCCCCTGGCCCTTGACTGGTTTGTGGCTCGCAGCAGTTTGCGAATCTCGACTAGATATGAATCAAGCGTATCCATAAACCTGCTAGTCTGTCGATGCTTAGAGGATGCGCAGATAGATATCGTGTCATCCTTTAAGATATACCCAATTCCAAATCCATCACCAGAAGTCGGTCCAAATCCAAAGTGACGCAGCGCGGGATTCCCACAGTTTGACGTCGAGAGGATGGTGTTGCTAATTCTATCCCATCCTGGATCGCTAAACAGCGCTGGTGTGGTAGGCGTCTGGCGGTTGCGAGAACCACGCGTGCTGCTCTGCGCTCCCTCCGCAATATCAGCCTCCGCAGACGATTCGCCGTCCGAAACTAACACTGCAGCGCCTTCACCGAGGGATCTCTGCCACAGGCAGTAGAGTGCGTAAAGGTGTCGGTCCTGGCCCAGTCCCTTTGAACATGTCCTTGTAGTATCTACATGCTTCTCGCATGCCCGCTTGAGGGCCCTCACCTTCTCTGCCGCAGGATTATCGCCCCAGAACGTCTTGACGAACTCTGTTGACTCAGCAGAGACAGTACGTATCGCTTCTGTTCTCCCATGCAGGAAGAACTTCGTCATCGCAGGCTCATACGTCGTTTCGATACGCCCGTATAAACCATAATATGCTGCCTGGAACGCCATTTGCACAAACGCATCCGGAGAAAAACCCATGCTGGTTATAAAATTCTTCCCATACCCTGTGAAATCCAGGGTCTCAAATTCATGTTGACGTAATAAGTCTGCTAGATGAGATTCTGCAAACCGTAACGCCGTGCTCAGCTCTGGTCCCATGTCCCATTCGAGCTTGTGAGGCGTTGTGCTAGCGTCATCAAGCCTGTCAGTTGTGTCGCGTTTGCATGGCGGAGGACTGCTTGACGCCCACAAACTCGGTGCCTGGCCATTGATGGTCCTGGCAAACCGAAGAATTGTATCCGTGTAGACATCACTGGCAAAACGAAGAACCGTATGCCCATCCACACCAGTATGTTCGAAATTGATTCCTGCGCTCCCGTTCTTGCAAACAATGATCTGAAGCTTGTCGTACCATCTGTTCGTGCATGTTCCAATCTGCACCCCTCGAACAATTTTGCTTGTGCCGCACAGCATGTTCCCGCAAAGTTCTGCCACGTTGGATGGTTCAGTAGAATCAAGGCAGAGCACAAATAATGCGGTGTCGACAATATTCAGGCACTCTGCATTGTTTGAATTGCCATCTTGGGTCAAAATGTCCCTCAGCTTAGACCAAACTTTCCTACTCTCAGTACTCAGGACACCCACGGCCCCCTTGGCTGCCTCCTGGGTCGGTGTCTGTTCGGCGTCGTCACTAATCACTCTGAGGTTCATCGAAATATCTTTCTCGCTCATCAAGTGGTTGTTGTCCTCGTCCAAAACATCAAACCAGTAGAACTGACCCCGACATAGCACCACAAGATGTCTTGATGCGGAGTCTTGACCGATTACACAGCCCTTGGGCGTAGGTACCCGTGCTGTCCCAAATAGCCGCGAGTACTGGAACATGCAAAGCGGCTTGCCGCGTACCGTGTCAGGTGCAAGCTCCTCCTTACGCACTGCACGGACAAATGACAAGGCAGAGACAACAAGGGAGGCAGCTCTCGTTACTTGGTTGTTCCTTGCTGGTGTTGGGTCATCTGCCAGTAGGAAAAAGGGGTTGAGGTTGAGTACAACAGCTAACCAACGGTTTTAGTTACCATGTCTTTTCGTTCTAAGGGATCTGATAGAAAGGTTCTCCTCACGGTTGTCAAAATTCAAGTATGAATCATACCCTGGCCACGATCCATGGTCAGCTCAACACATACTTCTCTTGGTGCTATGTCTTACAGAATTGTTCTATGTAGCTGGACTTGGAAGTAGCATATTTCTTCAGCTTTTCCTGAAGCCCAGGCCCCTCAGCTTCCATGAATTCTTTCACAGCAACCCTTGTGGCCTCGTGTTCCTTTGTGCTCTGTAGCGGAGCTAAAGCCTCGAGGTACTTTGAACAGGTCGACTCAAGGTCCGGTATAGGTAATTTTGGCAGTGAGTTCTGGTTGGCAAAGGTAATACCTTTACTTTCGACTGTCTCATCTTCTTTGCCAATCCCTCTATTAAATGTTGCCATATTCTCGCCCTTAGTTGCCATGGACCTAATTGTGGGCGACAGTTTAGGTATAGTGGATGTCGAGCACCTCGTTCTATCGTCAACGTCAGGAGGGTCTCGAAGGTGCTTTATGTGGCTAAGAACCTGGAATGCCATGAATAAGCACTGTACTAAATTTATAAAAATCATAGAAAAAAAAAAAGTACAACGCGGGTGAATATCAGGTGAAACGAGCGGGGGCTAGAGCAGAGATAGAGAGAAGTTGTAGGGCACTGCGGTAGAAATAGTGATGATCATAGAGATAGTATAGCAGCATCTGTGACACGGAGAGAGGGGGGGAGTAGGGACTGTTGGATATATCAGCCTTCACATGGAGATGGCAGCTGTATCAAATGAAGCCACAAGCATTTGCCAGAGGGTATCCACCACATGGCGTTAAAGTAGGGGATATATAGCTGGCATAGCAGCCTTGTCCACGGGAAAGGAGTTCGCAGCCAAACCCCGCGGCTGCCAACCACGAGATGACATCACGGGTTTTCTTCCTTGGGGGCTTGGTGGCTTTGGCCGTCCATGTGAGCAGAAGGCAGAGGCTATAGAAGGGACGGCCGCGTGTGTTCGGAATGTGTGAGGGAAAGTTGGTAGAGTATGCTGGATGGTTGGACGAACATTTAGCTAGGGCAGAGAACTACAGGCCATCAACGACCCGGCTTGTTTGTGAGAGTAGGCAGTGGTGAGAGAGAACCCACGGGGTAGTAAACTGGTTACCGTTTATTTGCCTGACCAGCCACACTCACATTGGTAGTTAAGATAGTTATGCGGAATAGTGATAAAGATGGCTATCGTATCCAGATGTCCCGGCGTTGACTGTGGTCGGAAAAGAAGTAGAAGACCATAGATGCAGCTCCGTGAGTATCTATATATAACTAGCATCTCCGTCTCGGGTGGATGTGCCGAGGGGACGGGTTGGCTAGTCAACTTGGCGGCGAGCTTGGTAGCGACCCATGGAGGTAACTTTCAAATCACGGCGAGTCATTTTGGATACAAACAAGCGTCTCCAGGCCTCCTCTTCAGCCCTCGGCGTCGGCCGGTGTAACTTGGCACGTAACTACATGTTCCGGCGTTAGGTTGCACTCGATCTCGATGATGAACTGTTTCTTTCAACGAAGATACATAATCCCCTATAGCTAGTTACCAGGTCTTCTTTTAGAAACCCCTCTTCAGCGAGATAATATATCTGAATGATTATCACAGTCTATTCAGTAGTTAACTATTCAGTTTAGTTGTATTTATTCATAACTTCTGTCGCCGCCTGAGCTCTACTCTTTCTCTTTCTTTCATCAGCTTCTCCGCAAATTCCGGCTTTGCAGGAGTGGCAACCTTATGATGCTCTGCTGTTGCATACACAATCTTCCCGTCCACGGACTCTATAACTCCCCGAAGCATGGCCATTGTTCTTCCATGCTGAAGAGTAGTGCATTTAATCCGGATGGTAGTTCCTGTGATAAGCCCTTTCGTTAAACATCATGCTCCATACACTCATGTTTACTCGTGTCTGGGAAAGGGGGTTTATATCATTCATCATGACAAGACATACCAGTAGGTATCCCCTTGAGATAGGACAGGTTTAGAGATCGTGAGACGCCTTGCAGGAAACTAGTTATATGATATTAAAATGTGGTCAAATGGCGAAAAATAGGAAGAGAAAGACGCACTACCAATACCCAGGCTTAGATACTGGATTCATTGATATGGCAGTGCACATGTCTTTCATTCGATGGCTATCAGCAACTTTTTCATTCCAGGAGTTCTATAATAAGAGCAGGTAGGATATTAACATACCGAATACTACAGCACACGCACCTCCATGCATAACACCTATGTATTTGAACCCGGGGTGTCATTATAATTCTTATTGCAAATTCTCGGTAAAACAGAGACTTTAATACCATTTAAATTTGACCAGTATTCAGTTACATCCATCTCCCATGTTGCACCCCCTGAGGGCTCAGCATCAATGAGGCGGATATCCTCAAAAAACCGTCTATCATAACCCTGTAAGGGATGGGAGAAGCGTCAGCGGCTAGCTACTCCTCTTCTATTCCACTTCGTAAGGGTTCAACGAAGATATGTTACAGCGTACCTGGTAGTTTTTCTCTTTCGTTATTTCCCCATAACTACGGAGAGAATGTTAGAATGTACGGTGTACAATACTCATTCATTGGGGCAAGGGGCAGCTTAGGCAGCTTACACCTTAAGGAAAGTTTCAATAGACTCCCTTGCTCTTTGTTTTGCTTCAGTTTCCGCCATTTTTGGATCACATAAAAGAAAGAAAAGATGGTTTATGTATGGGAACCAGCAAGAATCGAGAGAAGACCTTGCGGTTTAGGTATATGAAAGACTTGCCTGCCTGCTGGAAGGCTGGGAAGAAGGTTCTTGCTGCGGCTGAATATCGGCCGAGGCTAACTATGGAACCAACCGATAATACGTTTCAAAGCCTTTGACACCCACACATCAATGCTAGTTCGTTTCGGCGTTACGGAGTATTTCGTAGTTGATAGGGGACATTTTTATAAGTTTGAATGGCAAGTTTGGTGCTCTGAAGTGGCCGGAATTTGGACGTGGATACATAATTCCATACGCAAATGCATCCAACACAATGGGCCATTCTACAATAGACCAAGAGGTACAGAACAAATTACTTAAGGTTCGCTTTCTGTAGCCATAGCCAGTGAAATGAGTTCTATAAGTTTACTCCGTATCATTTGGCTGTTCGAGCTTCCACTTCTCCGCCCGGTGATGCTCTTCGGTGTTGGGGAGCGTAGGCAAAAAGGGGGTCACCTTGAGGCTAGTCCCGAACAGGACAGGAACGGATCAATTTAACACCGGCGCAAGTACTGTTATGACTAAGCCGCTGATTAGGTAACCTCAATCATTCTCAGGGGCCAAAGTTTTATGCAAAAAAAGGTTCTCTGCAGAGCCAACAAAGATATAAACAAGCAGCTTTGGAAACAGGCAAGCAATGAAATGATTAAGGTGGCAGCAAGTCAGCCATTGACATCAATATCTAACTCTGTTTCTGGATCATGGCTGTCAATCCGTCGGCTCTGGGAACACAAAGTCCAAAATTCAAGAAAGCCACCCGCCTCGTGTGTTGGATCGTACCTATCCGGGACGCCCCGAAGAACCAACGCCTTTAAGCAGACAGTGTTGTCTCTACAGAACAGAGTACGGAGTACTCCGTACAGAGCTCAAAACGAGGCTCGTGAGGCATCTCGTCACATATCGACAGTCTTTATTTCCCTTTTTATTACCGACTGGCTTGTATTTCTTTTGCAACCGACCAAGTCAAAGTCAATACGGAGTAATGCCGCGTGTTCATGGATTCGAGTCCTTAGGCGGACAAGATATTAGGATCTCCAACTCCTAGGCTGGATTCATATCACCTTAGTGATAATAAGATGGCCCCTTGGTACGGAATATCTTCTTGTCTCTTGTGGTTTACCAACGCTAGCTCGGAAGTGTCTCACTCCCACGCCACAACGAGTAAAGCGTGCGACAGGAACTAGGGGTGCAGCAACATAAACCTAGCTAAGTGCTAATGCAAAGGCGCTATTGAGGCTATTGATAGCTTAGTGGCGAATATCCCAATTGGCATTCAGAAAACACCCGCAAGCGGGGAGTTAAACTCACAAGATAATCCCCTTAAACTGGGTGAAAGAAACACCCAAGTCGCTCGGCCAACCCAAAATGTGGAGTGAAAGAGCTATACTTTCACTCTTGCGCATCACACTCTTCGAAGCTTCCCCGGTGGAGAATGTTGAAGTGTCTGCTTATTTCAACCCTCACGATTGGCTTTCCCGATTTACAGGCATGTCTATCAGGCAACAGAGAGCGCAATAATATTCTGACTTCAATTGTTCTAGCCCTGATCATACTCCGTACGGGCGCGGGAATTAGAGTGGTGGGACGTTATCCTGTGCACGCCAGTAGAACGGCTCCTACTGCGTACAATCGCAGGCTAAGGACAAAAAAGCTGATATTACTTGCAGAGATAGAAAGCAGGCTTGAAATCGCCTGGTACCACACCTTATCACCACGGCTCTCCTAGAAGTTTCTTATGCGAAGGGAAAAGTGTATTCCGTACGGAGTATGCATAACAAGTTATACACGAAAGGCTCGTTCAAGCACCTGGACAAGAATTATGGGAGATACGCTTGAAATATGGCTCGGTTCTAGTTTTACTACTCCGTCAAGATATCGGTGAGAATAACTTGTGGAACTGCCGAGCACATTCATCTAGATGCAGGTACTCAGTACTCCTGATGGAGTACCCCAAGCATCATCCAGGGATCAAGGCGGGAGAACATCATACCCCTTTGACACTCCACGCCTATCGAACCCCTTTAAACAACACCTCTGTGGTGATTGCCAATGTTGCCCGAGGTAACAATTCTCCAATTAAAAAGCTGGTGCGTCCGTGGACCCAATAACCTTCACCCCCTTTTGCCCCACAAAACTCAATTCTTCCATAGATCACAGATCGACAAAGCCACAATTTTCTTTTGACCTCAACCGCTCTCGAGACGACAAATGACATCGGAACAGAGACATCCCACAAAATGTGATGAACGAGAGCTACAGAGCTCGAGTGATGCTGATGGAAACGTGGTTTGAACAGGGTGTTCTGCAGCCTACATACATTTTATTACGGTATACTCCGTACACGAGGGTACAAGATCATGTTCGGGTTGGCAGCCTGATTTCCAAACTATGGGATCAAAGAGCCCCCTCAATCAAGACGTCTCGGACTATTGATGTCAAAGTGACAAGGGAGTGGAGCAGGTGGTGGGATCTTGCAGGCATGACCACCAATTCCGAGAGTTTGTTTTGTGCCAATGCGGATCCGGCATACAACGAATAACACAAGGCAGCAGATATTCCTTTTAGCTGGGTTTCACTAGAAGGTGCGCCCCCCAAAAGGAGACACGAGATTGTACCTGGATCTGCAATGACGGGTGAGAGAAAAGGGTGACATCTCGGAAGAGGGCTGTACTCGGGAGTACAGAAAGCATAAAAGGACGGCAAATCCCTTCTGGAGGGCTCTTCTCTCTCTTTTCTCATCCAGCAACCAACTTGAGACAAGTCACTCATTCATTCTCTTCATTTCTTCCAGTCTCTTCAGTCATTCCCCTTGCTGGTTCTCATTCCTTCATTTCTTCGAAACCACATTTCTTCGAAACCACATTCCTTCGAACAAACTTCATAATGCGTCTCTCCATCGTTTTCTCGGCCGTCATGGCCAGCTCTGCCATGGCCGCTCCCACCATTGTCGGAGGAGTTGGTAACAACGTACCAGCCACGAGGGGTGCTGTTGGAACCGTCGACAACGTTGCCCCAGGTGTTGCAAGCCGCGATGTCGTCAATGGAATTGCTGGCGGTGCTGTCGGTGCTGTCCACGGCGTCGCTAGCGGGGCTGCCGGACTCAAGACCGGAAGCATTGTGAAGCGTGACCTTGTTAACAACGCTGCTGGTGGTGCTGTTGGTGTTGCTGGCGGCGCTGTCAACCAAGCTGCCGGCGATGTTGTTCACGGTGCTACTAACAGTAAGCGTGATGTCGTCAACCACGCTGCCGGCGGAGCCCTTCATGTCGCTGGCAATGCTGTTAATGGAGCAGCTGGCAACACAGTTGACGGTGCTACTGCTTTCAAGCGTGATGTTGTTGGTCAGGCCGCTAACGATGCCACTGGAATTACCAACGGTGCTGTCACGAACACCGCTGGTAAAACAGCCGGTCAGGTTGTTGGCAACGTTAAGAGAGATACTCTTCCTAACTTGAACGGAGTTACTGGTGTTGTTGGTACTGCCAAGAACCTCGTTGGTGGTGCCACCGGAAACGTCGCTGGAGGAATTGTTAAGCGTGTGGAGGGTGTTAACAACATGGTTTCTGGTGTTACTGATAGAACCGTGGGCGGAGCTGGCAGCATCGTCGGCGCAAACGTTGTCGGACAGACATCGACTGGTGCTACCAACACAGTCGGCGGAATCATGGACATCACCAAGGGTGTCACCCAGCACCAGAAGCGTGAACTTCCTGCAGTTGGAGGAGTCACTGGCGCTGTCAAGGGAGTCACTGGAAACCTTCTAGGCGGTGCTACCGGCCCTATTGCCGGTATCGCTGGCCGCCGAGTCTAACCTTCAATGATGAAGCTGCCGGCATGACGAATTTCTGTTGAATATCCGTACGTACTCTGGATTCCCCTTCTTACACTGGATGTAAGAAGTTACTAACTACCAGTTCAGTTCTCCAGGTGATTTGTCAATGGCCACCAAGGATTTCCAGGTAGCCCGGACCGTTGGAGGAGTCTGCGCTCGGAGCCCGTGCTGAAAATAGACGAGGACGGCATGATATTTTGATGTTTTGTTTATACCTTTTTCGAAGAGCCCTCTGGATTTTTGTTCTTTTTATCAGCCTCAGGGGTTCAGCTCATTACTCGCTTATTAATTTCATTTTATCAATGATACGACTCATCTATTGTATGTTTAACATTCTTGTATTTGTTTTTTGGTCGTCGGGATCGTTTTTGGACATACAAAAAATGCTTCTTGGTGTACATTTATCTGGAAGTAGCAAAGACGCTGTGTTTGTATTCATATTAATTAGATCTCAATTCAATTTCATGACTTGTAATTATTTACTCTACTGGTATACGCAAGGGACCTTCAAGTGTTTTATTGTTATTATCTTTCTTGTAGAAAGAGTTGGGCGATTGCCCGACAGACCGTGGTTTCGAATTGCACAGCCAGGGATTCGTTAAAATACCAGGGAGTTACATTTCGTTTCAATTGCGAGGGTGCTGGCATCAGAAGGTCTAATCGTCCCTCCCGGGGCGTCGCTCTGGACCGTATAATAATGCGGAGGGCAGTATGGACAGGGAACTTAGCAGATCTCAACTGTGGTAAGCCCCTGTACTTGCCGAGACTCAAAGGGTGCAAGAAGAAGAAACCATGAGAATGATTCGAGAATGAGTAGCCATATGGAGTACCTGTATCTTGCCCCGCCACGTGGAAAGTGCAAAGTGACATATTAATACGAAGGAAGCAGTCGTATTTGCTATATTGAAAAATATTGGAAGTTTGGGGTTGCTGAGTATGTCTGGACATCATGGCTGTTTACTACCAGGCCCGAGCAAAGCAGTCTCGGCAGGATGTTTGAGAGCCCCATGTCCCATGAACACACCGACACCAGCTTGCACAGCTATTCATAGCGCTCTGTCACAACCATACCGGCGCCTGTGAGTTAGCGGGCGGGAGCATGCTTGGTGGCTCAGGGGTTTGCTGGCCTGCGCCCTGATACAGACGGTGCATGCATTCTCCCTTGATAGCAGCTTTTCACGAGATACTGGGTTTGACTGTGCGACAGTGACAGCCTCAGTTACCACATCTCCTCAACACACACTGCTCTCCGGCTCCTCTGTCCTCTCCGTCGGCTTCATCGTCTTCATCGTCTCCGTCGTCTTCTTCTCCCTTTCCCGAACTCAACATAACTCTGTAGGTTACATAAGCAGAAGTAAACACTGGTAACAACGTTACAGTACTATTACCATAATTGGCACTGAGTTCCTGCAGTATTTTGTGCGTAACTGGGGGTTTGCGTCGCCTTTAAGGCTGGAAACGTTACAATACCTTACCAGACCCTGATCTTCACTTTGGGCCCAAAAAGGACAAATTAACGACCAACATCAACATCCAACTTCATCAGAAGAAAAAGGTCGAGCCTGTCCGAGATCAAGCAGAAAGGGACCTTCAAGTGAGCAGAAGAAGAGGCAAGCAAGCAACGATGATGGGTTGCTAGGCAGCTCCGTCTCCCCACAGCTCTCTTTCGCCCTCTCATCCTTCATGGTAGGCCCCTTCAGCCTTGTTTCTAGGGGGGGGGTGCAGCTTGCATATTCACCATCCAACTAACGCAGAACGGGGTACGAACAGAAATCGCTCAACTTACGTGTTCGTTGTAAGTGTTGCTGCTGCTGCGACCTCAGTCCTGATCCGCCACTCGTTATCGCCTGCTGGTCCTATACGAGCGGAGACATATGGAACATTATTGTCGTCTATGTATTATCACCGCCCGCGTATAAGTAGACCAGCAGCAACGCTCTTCGGCCTCCATACCAAGTATATATACGCTGTCAAAGGAGAAGCAGGTGAGTTTCTCGATTGGTGGTTTTCTTTTCTTTTCTTTTTACCCCCTCCCTTGTGTTTCTTTTCTTTTTGCTCACCCTTTCAGGAGATAATTGGTGTGTTTCGCATCTTCTTGGTTCGCTGTGTTATTTTTTTTTATTTTTTATTTTTTCGCTTCGAGTCCATCCAAGACAGCTCGTATCCCTCCTCGTTGCCATCCCTCTCTCACCAGCTGCCCCTTGCCGCTTGTCTTTCCTGTCTGTTGTTAGTTATATTGTGGCTGAACAGGCCGTTGTTTGTCTCCATATTATTTTCAGCACCGCTGCGACCCTTCTCTGTTGACCAGAACGGGTGGCTGCTACTGTATATTTCAAGCAACTCCGAACAAACAATCTACGGAGCACCACGGGTCATTTTGCGGACCTGCTGACTTTGGCCGCTGAGGAGCAGCTAGGAAGCACAACGCTGAAATAGCCATACACATGGTCCCTGAACCTCACACTGATACGTCCGCCCATACTCTGTACAGACAGACATCGACGTGGCCCTGCGGCCTTGCCCCCGTTCCCCGTCCCTGACATCGCATATTGATCGCCCTCCCCGCTCGTCGCCCTCCTTGCACGAATACCGGAGCATCCTTTCCTTTTACTTTTGAATACACATACGCAGTCTGAATGGGGGCCGTTTAAGAACCAACGGCTGCCTCTCATTCGATAGAATATCGGTCTATATTTGGGGCAACACCTTCGTAGCGGTTTTGCGATTATAGCTGAAACAAGTCGCTACCCGGATAATTCTCACTACCAAGGGTGATCAAAAGCTCGGACATCCTGCTTTACTTCTCAGATGCTTCACATCACAACCTCGATAGATCCGCCTTCTTCGCTCGCTTTTTGCCAGATCGGATCATCCCCCTTTTTCTTAACTCGACACTTGTCCTGAACGTACAGTTGGAATACAGTTGGGGTTATTGTCAAAGATGGATATGGATGCTTCAGCCTCGACTGAGTCGCCTGACGACCAAGATGACTTTCCCATCCACTGCAAAGGATGCGGCGAGGTATGGTATTGCTCATGGGCTCCCCCTCCATTTTCACTATATCATGTTTTGATTTTTGCTAAAATATCTTTTTCTAGATTCTCGAGGAAGGAAAAGCCTTTGAACTCGGTATGTGAATTTTGATCCCCTTTGTGCTTCAAGCGACCAACCTCAGCTAACCATCTATTAGCCGGAAACCGATGGCATATTGACTGCTTCCGATGCCATACTTGCGGCGCTTACCTTGACTCCGACGTAAATCTCCTCATGGTCGGCGATGGTTCTCTCGTGTGCCGAAACTGTGCTTATAGCTGCAGCTCTTGCGGTTCCAAGATTGACGACGTTGCCATTGTAACCGGTGAACAAGCTTTTTGCGCTGGTTGCTTCAAATGTCGCAATTGCAAGAAAAAGATCGAGAATCTCCGTTACGCGCGGACCTCACAGGGTATATTCTGTATGGATTGCCATGAATCGTTAATGTCGAGAAGGAGGAAACGGACTGCCCGAAATGCTGCGCAACGGCAAAAGCCCCCGGCTCCCAGCATGCATCTAGACAAATCACTTCCATCACTTCCCGCTTCTATGGTAGCGCCTGAAAATAATCCACCCCCACCGTCCTCTTCCGATATATACTCCGATTCAACAACAGAACATCTTCCTCAGTCTAGACAAGAAGATGACCGGGCAGCTAAATCATACTCTTCACACCAAGGTATGTTTGAAGTAACTCGTGGCGAAAGCTTTGATGTTGGGTTTGGCTAAAATGTACATTTTTTTGCTAGATAATAACCAACTCCTCCCCTCGAGTACGTATAATAGCAACCGTCAATCGGTAGCTACCCACAGGTCAGATGGCTCCGGCGGTGGTGAAGAGTTCCTTATACCTGTTGCTTTTGACCCTACTCCTTCCGAGCATGCGTCCCCACACTTGGGTTCTCCGCACTCATCCATGACCCTGAACGATGGACAAAAGGATTATTTTGGCCGGGCACCCTCCAATGCACTGGGAATTTCAGCAGATGGGCCACCCGTGTTATCGCCGACGCATATTGCATATCAGGATAAGCGCCAAATGAACCCCAACCCACAGCAGTGGATTCAGGCAACTGTTACTCCCCCTCAATCTCAAACTACAAATAATGCTATCCAAAGAACTGGCTCGCACAGTGCTCGAACTAGCATGAACATAGACAGCTCTAGGATATCGCAAGAGGGTTCAAGAGGCAAGGATCAAGCCACTTTGGGTGGCAGCGCCCACCTCACACCAGGTGAAAGGTCATCTAATCGCCATTCAGTCCCAGGAAAGGATACCATTATCTCTCAATCATCCAGTTTCAACCCAAGGAAAAAGGTATTAAATGAGCAATCCAACCCCGGAACAGTTTCTTCCTCAAATCAGCTGCAGTACCCACCCAAGAGAGGGGACTCTCTAGAGAGCAAGCTACATCATAATATCCAAAGGAAAGAAATACCACAGCCTTCACAGGACCATGCGGAGAAGCCGGAGGGTACCGTTAGGTCCTCAACTAGTTCTGACTATGCATCGGTAGCTTCGAAAGCCGTTGAAACTACGCCGCCAAGCCACTTCAATACCACCACCGGTGGTGCGGGTGCTGTATCACCGTCCCATACGAGGTCTGCATCTGGAGGAGCGAGCGGAAATGTTTTACCCCCGGACTCTCAGCGTCAAAATCCATCTGGTTCTTCTCCCGGCCTTCTACGTTATAGTGCTGTTGGAGACTTCTCTCTAGATGAAGATATGGCACGAATTCTTGGGGATGACCCGCAAGCTCAAGACTCATTCCTACGTAAGGTGTCGAATTCTGTTCGACACGGTAGAAGCTTCAGTGACAAAGGCTCACGGTTATCCCGAGATAGCAAATGGCCTGCTAAAACTCCCCTCGAGGCAGGCAACTCTGGGAATGATATTAGTAGCCCAACTTCTAGTGGACTTGACCCCAAAGATGAACTAACGTGGCTCAAGAGCGAATTGAAACGGGAACGCCAGAAGGTTATTGAAAAGGATCAGAAGATTTTGGAATTAGAGACCTCGCTTAATGCTACTGTAAATATTAAGCAGGTCAATACAGAGCTACGGGAGAAGAGATCTACCGTGATCTTCTTAGATGCTCAAAAAGAGATCATCCTCCGGGAGCTGGAGGTATGGAAGGAACACATCGCAGCTGAGAAGAAAAATAATAAGCCGCTTGACCTGGGGAAGATGAGCAATTCGGTTCTTCGAGACCTGGCGGAATCTCTGGAGAATTTGAAAAATACTTTTGCCCCGCAGATCGAAGAATTGATTCAGAAACGCAATGATTTGGTCGAAGAATTATCTAATTTAGGGAAGATGAAAGACAAGAGTTTCCAGGAATTCGAACAATTGTCTCTGAAGAATGCGCAGTTGGCAGAATTAAACAACCAGCTGGTGCACCAAATTCAGGAATTATACAAGGCGAACTCCAATACATCTGGTGGTAGCGTTCGACAACCTCCTCCAAATGGCTTAGGAATATATTCCCACCAAAAAGACAAACCAAGTACCTCATTAGAAGCACGTTCTACCCCATATGAAGCGGTAGGCTCCAGCTCTAGCGTTACAGTGCCGGAAGAAGCCGAGCCGGCCACAGTCATTCAAGGCCCCCATGTTGTGAATATTCGCAAAGGACAACCCAAGAAATTCACCTGGAAAAAGGGTCAGAACGTTGCAAAGGGAGTTACCAAGGGCCTTAAGGGGGCATTTTTATATCAACGAGAGGGCCAACTTAACGAGAACTCTTCGTTTGTTTCCACCTCTCAACAAGAAAATAACGGTTCCACAATGCCACGCTCACAAACACAGGACCCATCCAGGCAAGGGTTTGGATTCTTTGGGAGCAATCAGAAGACCAAGCCCACTCCATGGAAGGGACAGTCCAACGGAAGTTCACCCGGTTTGGATACTCCAACGAGTAAGCTCATTTTGCGATCTATTTCTTACTGTCTGCTTTGTTTAGTAGAGCTAACATTTGCTAGATCTCTTTGGTGGCGAGCTGGAACAGCGCTTGGAAATTGAGAAAGCTGTCATACCTAGTATTGTCACTCGTTGTATCGAGGAAGTTGAACTTCGGGGTAGGGATGCTTCGATCTACCAACTATTAAAATATTTGCTAATCTGGGCTCTGCAGGAATGGACGTTGAAGGAATCTATCGTAAATCTGGAGGGAGTTCCCAAGTCCAGGCTATCCGCGAAGGTTTCGAGCGTTCTCGCGACTACGATATATCGGATCCTGACCTCGATATTAATGCCATTACCTCCACCCTTAAACAGTATTTCCGAATGCTCCCGACTCCGCTCGTTACATACCCTGTGTATGATATCCTTATCGAAGCAACAAATGTGACGCCCGTCTCAGCGAGAATTGAGATAATCCAACAGGCCCTTCAGGAACTTCCTCGCGTGCATAGGGATGTTTTAGAATTCCTCGTTTTTCACTTGAAGCGTGTTGTTGATCGCGAGAAGGAAAATCTTATGACTAGTCTCAACATTGCTGTCGTTTTTGCACCTACCATCTTGCGCCCCGAGAGCTTAAGTCGTGAAATGACTGATGTCCAGAAGAAGAATGAAACGATTCAGTTCATGGTAGAGAACTGCCAGGACATATTCATGGGCATCGAAGAGTGAAATGTTGCTAACACCGCAACTAGGCTAGAATTGCGGACACAGCCAAGGTCAAGCTACAACCTCTGCTAACAGCCCTTTTCCTATTTCTCTTGATGGATAAAACAATTTCAGGAAGAAAATTTGGAGGGGCTACTTTTGCATTATGCCTTCCTATTGCCTGACATAATTTATCTTTCCTCATTTCGCAACTCCTTCCCGATCCTCTCCAAACTTCTGGCTTGGCTGCTAATTTGACAATGGCTACAGCGTCTTACTGTCTCTTCCTCCGCTCTACACCGATTACATGTGGCACGCCATTTTTCTATTTCGCTTCTTCAATTTCGCAAATGGGAAAACAAAAGGGGGAAGAAGTACTGGAATTGAAACACAACTTCGGAAATCATAGAAACTTTCTGCTGGCCCAGATTGGAGTATGATTTTATTTCCCTTTTCTTGCGTCCTCTATTTATCCCCCTCTTAATGCCTTTTGCAGCTACGATGATTTTGCCACTCTTGCTTTTGTTCTTGTGTCATTCCTTTTTTCCTTTCTTTTCTTTTCTTTTTCTTTCTTTCTTTTTTTTTTTTTTTTTTTTTGACTTGTTGAGAGCTACCCCCTTTTTGCGCGTACTACTTGTTTATGGTTTTGTCCAAATACCCTTCAACTCTTCGACTTATTGCTACTTATCTAGTAGCTAGCAAATTAATAGCAAGCAAGAATGATTACGATAGTAGATTAATTATGTCTAGTAGTAAAAATGGAGCAACAATCAACTAGCATGGATATGCAGATGACTTGCTAGGGTCCGTCATTCGTGTGGAAATTGAATGCTAGAGTATTATTGATCTATAAGTAAGCTTAAAACGTTTCATCTACACCAGAGCGGCGAATAATACTTGGGCTATTGTTAGGGTCATCATAAATATCGCCCAGATCATCAGTCAGCTCGCTCGCCCCAGCAGTGTAGAGTAAATCCGAAACGATTCGCTTCGAGGCTTCCTTTGCTGTATCGTTGGTAATGTATGTGAGTATCATGTTATAACCAAGGGGAAGCCGAAAGTTGAAGTGAACATACCTGGAGTTTTCATTAGTCGACTTTGCGGCACGTGGAACTGCATGGTCTTTGGTGGGCTAAAGTCAACGAGCGCCGAGTCATCTTCATCATCATCATCCGCATATCTGCCTTTCTTAAAGTCCTCATCACTGTCCCACTGGTTTGGATCTCCTTTGAATTTATTTGAAGGTGTGGCTAGAATACTAACTCCAGGAGTTCTGGTCTCGCTGTGGTTGCGTTTAGCCGCGCTGCGTCGAATCATAGGTGAGTCGAACAACTCTGTGTGTAGTTTAGGCGCTTCTAGCTCAGGGCTTGAAAGAGGAGAATCATCCAGCTTATACCGGGAAGTAGATGGAGTAGCGACGTTAAATTTATTGTTCCCTTTAGCGGTAGTAAGCCTTCGTGTGTTTGTCAGTGGGGTTGCCTGAACACGATACGTTTTATCCAGAACCCGGTGCATGAGAGGGTCGGCCCTATCCCCCTTTAGAGCCGTAGATAGGTTAAGTTTCGATGTAGGATTGAACGCGGTAGATGAGGAAGTATTAGGTGTAGCAATTTCGTTATATCCAAGCTGGTTTTCTTTCCCGGGGGTCCTGGGTCCTGCGCCGCAGAGCTGGAGGGGTGATTCAATAGCGGGTAGATTATCTTCACGTTGGTCAAAGGTTGAGGAGTATTCCATACGTGGGGAGGTAGTATCATCATCGGGTATGGCACGAGATGATATGCCCCTGGCACGCGGAGTGCTGTGTGAAGGGGATAATGAAAGTGTCGAAAGGTCAGGGTCATCTTCATCCTTAACCTTCTGGTTTATTGATATATGCTCCGAAGAAGGTGAAGCATAGGATTCGGACTCTTCTTGGTAAGTTGAGTCATCTGTAGCGGTCGCGTTGGTACTAACAGTAGCGTCCTGTTCATTATCAATTGGCGGTTGCTCCTCGTAGCCAGACAACGAAACGTTGGCGCTTGCTTCAAAGAACTGCTTCCAGAACTAATATCGTTTGTCAGATGAATGCGTTTAAGCGTACATATTGCAGTTTATTGCGATTCTACCTTGGAAGTTTCCCAAACGTCCTTTGAGTTCTCCGCGTATTGTTCAACGATTGGTATGATGCTAGAGGTAACGATCCGGTGGGCTTTATTAAAATTGGAATCGATTTCTGCGTTTCAATAGACACCACACATTAGCCAGCGGTAACGATACATCGAACCCAAAGACCACTTACCTTGTAATGTCAGAGTGATGGACTGTTCAAGTTTCTCCAGCTCCTCTGTAAGAGTGAGACTGCGCTGTACTGCTGGTGGATGGGACATGCTGCCGGAGAGAGACCGTCTAGCCGGCTGGTTGTTTTGCTCGTTTGACCGGCTATCGCGCGTTCAAGTACAAAAAAGCGTTGTTGATGTCTAAATTAATATAAATTTAAAATTTAATATTAAATTAAATTAGCTAATATAGCTAATTTTATTAATTTATTATATAGTTTAATCGAAAATTAATAATATTATATTAAATAAATAAAAATAGAAAATAATAAATTAATTATAATCAATTTAAAGGGGAAAAAAAAACTAACTTCGTTTCGACTTAAAGGTTGGTTTAATAATATATAGTATTACTTCTCGACCTCGAAAGGCTGGCTACACCTTTCAAAAACACTCTCGACAGTTTCCTCGTAAGTGAATGTAAACAGGCCACTCCACTCAAGATAATAAGCTTCCATAGAAGGGTTCTTCAGAATCATTGCAAATTCACCGCACGACTCGTGTGCAGAAGAATTCCGAGCGATGATATACTAGTAGATATATTAGTATATAATAATCTAGTTTATATATAGATAGAGGTATAATACCTTCTTAATATTTCTGATCGTCTTCCAGTACCTGGTCGGGATATTTGATTTTTGTAAGTCTTTATTAGTAAGCGCTGCCGCTCGTTGAATTAATCTTGTGGTTGACATCTCGTGGGTATCAGTTGGGAGTGTCTTCGAACTCGTTGGCGTATCTTTTTGGGTTATTTTTCTCACGATCTCGATAAGCATATTTCCGATGCAGAGGTTTGCTCTTTGGTGTAGTTGACTTTCCATATCCTTTTCTAAGATAGTTACTTTTTCAAGGTACGTGTTATTCATCTCCAGAGTTGCTTGATGTTGGTTTTTTAACAGCTGATTCATCTCCCTCAGCTCTGCGTTTTGCTGTTGTAAGACCTAATAGTATATATTATTATTTATTATTTGGATAAAGAAGAAAAGATTCATATACTTACTTCCATTTTGTTACTGATGGTCTTTAGCACTGGGGACAGAGGGACTACCACAGGGATACTCTGCCGAGTGCATTCAGTACTCTTCTCGTCCTCTTCCACAGATGATAGCAGTCGTATTCGCTTCCCATCAAGTTGGTCGATCTGGAGCTTCCTCTTCAAGCCTCCTATAGCGTGGTCACTCGTTATAAAATCAGATGGCGACATGCTTTTGTGGCTCTCTGAGGGAGGGGTTAGCTCAATAGTTATAAATGGTGCCATATTGACGGTGTCGATGGATTCAAGGACGGAGTCGATGGGTTCAAGACAACTTACGATGTATGTAGGCTTGCGTATGGAGAGGAAGGGTTAGTTGTTTGTGCCGTGTGGAGAGTAAGGAAGAATGGTTATGTCACTCGCTTATAGCAGGCGTGGAGTGAGTCACGAGTCACGTGAGCACCAAAGTACAGCAAGGACGTGTTTATGGAGAGCATCAGTCTGCGCTCAAGATTTATATATTACCATAACTATATTATTGATTGCTTACTGGCATTCTCGTTGGGCTTTCATTCATATTGCCACATAACTTTCTCATTCTTAGTAGAAAGTGGTCTCGTGGCTAAAAAATGTCGGGCTTGGTATATATAAACCCCAAACCAGACGTTAAACGTATAAGTAAGCAAATGGGATCGCCCCCGCCTATGTAAAAAAGCCCCTAATGGAAGCTACGGCTCCAACTTGTGTATTGAACCATGGGTGAAGCGCTGCTTATATCGGCTTAGTGGCAGCAGGAGCAGAACTGGGCACGCGACCACATAAAGCATCACCGTGGACAGCGTAGGAAGATGAAACACATGCAGCAGACTTCATTCTCTCTCTTTAACGAACCTATTGTTATTTGTTGCCTGTGAATTACATGTATAAGGCATCCTACCCGAAGTGATTATCAGTTGAAACAGTCAAGTCAATATCCCATATTGTTATTCCTTCAAACAGCTCCAACATCAATTTGGACCACGCCACCCAGCCGTCCCGTAACAAATGCCTCTAGGAAATGCCAAAACGTGACAGTGTAGGTATACGTGTGCCGAGTGACGATGAAAGTCTTAAGGTCGCTTTTGTTTCCAGTGTCGTTAATTATAAGCCATGCCATCATGGCTGTTTCACAAGCCACATCGAGACCCGTGAAAGAGACGCTTGGTAAATACTTCGATGAACCTGGGACGGATGACACCCTTCGCCATTATGATAGCAGGTTTTTTAAGGGGGTTGTAGAGCCTGCAGATCGAGTGGAGAGCTTGACGGATATGATTCGAGCATATCTGCAATTTTTCCAGGAGAACAGTTTGGAGACCTGGATAGCCCACGGCACACTTCTAGGTTGGTGGTGGAATGGAAAGGTAAGATCTTCATTTGATGCTAGGATATCTCAGAGCGGGTTGTTGAAAGTAGGAACTAACCCAGGTGATCGCGCATAGATACTTCCATGGGACTGGGACTTAGATACACAGGTCAGCTCTAATACACTCATATATCTCGGAAAATACCTGAATCAAACGGTCTATAATTACACTGGTAGCAAGCCAGGCAGCAGGAGGAAACGTCAGTATCTGCTAGATGTCAACCCGGCTTCACAAGACCGACACCGTGGAGACGGCCAGAATGTCATCGATGCTCGATGGACTGATATTTCCAATGGTATCTACACTGATATCACAGGAATCAGTGAGCTTAACTATGATACCGAGCCGGGAGTGCTCAGCGACAAAAATTTCCACCAGTACCGAGAAGCCGACATTTATCCTTTGCGCCAAAGCATTTGCGAAGGGGTACCTGCAAGCATTCCATTTAATTATATCGGTATTCTGGCAGCAGAATACGGCAATGCTTCTCTCTGGAGAATCACATACGAGAAGTAAGTTGGTGCCTTCAACTATTCACAAGTTGGTATCCGACAGCCAGGGGCTAATCTACCAGTAACAGTCATTCGTGGAATGGTGAATTGCGGGAATGGGTTCCATTTCTGTCTTAGGCCAACCGAGGAGTCATCCAATAACGGTGTTGAACAATAAGTTGTGTGGAAAGGATGCCTCTAAGCCAACTGACTGGGCTGTCGATAACACATTGAACTAGGGATATATCATGGTACAGCTTGCTGCCGGTGGTATTCTGATCATGGTTGATAGTTAAACCTCACAGTCCCGAGGAGTGACAGTTATTGGTTTTATCAGGATCGGGTCTAATGTTCTGCACACTATGGAGGCCATCGTTATCCAGTATGCGTGCATTTCACTTTGGATGATGTTCCTTGAATCCTTTTTCGGCTCCTTTCTTTTGACTTATATGAATAAGGTTCAGCGCTGAGCCTCGGCAACATTAAGTCCGCCTTAAAGCCGGTAACTGATTACTAAGCCAGACACCCAGCAGAAGAACAGCCAGCTTTCGACATCTTTCCAAATACAAAGCCAACAAGGTTGCGAATCATTAGCATAAATAGCTGATACGTCGGCTTCGAGACAGAAGCTATATGCAAAGTGCAGAGTTATTATAAGACTTTTGGCTAGCTAATTCACAATGGACGCCAACGAAATGCAGACCATCTCAGACGAGCAAGGCAACATCAATATCACAGTTCATCATCAAGGCAACGCTCACTCTATATCACTGCCATACGGTTCGACACTTCAAGATCTTTCGGAGGAGCTTTCAGAGAAACTGTCCATTCCATTGCATAACCAAAAGTTACTTATTTCACCCAAACCGGGCCTGCAGAAACCTCCGTTTCCGCCAACGCCGTTATCCTCCCTCCCTCTAGATTCCCCTCGAGCAAAGATAACCCTTCTGGGTAGTACCAGCGGTGAAATAGAGTCTCTAAAGAGACCTCTGTCGTCGTCTCCGGCCCGAAAATCAATAATAAAACCTGCAAAACCATCCGCACGCCCGACACATTCATCTTCCTCCCAATATACATTCCATAAGCTACTTCCACTACCCTACCTACCCAATCCTGAACGAAGCCTTAATTTCCTCGCTCGTCTACGAGATGACCCCGGTATTCGCAAGGCGATGACTCGCCATCGATTCTCGATTCCTTTACTTACTGAAATGGATCCCGCACAGCATACGACGATGTCGTCTCGTACCCTCGGCCTGAACCGAAATAAAGGGGAGGTTATCGAACTTCGACTTCGAACAGATGCATATGATGGATATAGGGATTATAGGACCATACGAAAGACATTATGTCACGAACTTGCACATTGCGAGTTTAGTGAACATAATCGGGACTTTTGGGACTTGACAGGACAGATTGAAAAAGAAGTCGAAAGAGCCGACTACTGGGGAAATAAAGGCCGAAGTGTTAGTGATGAGGAGTTCTATAATCCTGTTGACTGGGAAGATATGAATGCCCAAGGGGTTGTAGACCACGGCGGTTGGACCGGAGGTGAGTATGTTCTTGGTGGCTTACCTGGAGAGTCAAGTGAGACTCGGCCAGCGAACTCTCAGAAAGGCCTGAGTAGGCGAGAGATTCTGGCCAACGCTGCCGAGGCTCGAATGGCAAAGGTGAAGCCACAGGAGCATTCTGAAGATAATCCCAGCAGTAAGGATGAACGGGATCCCTGATGAATATATATGACACTGATATCATTGGAACATAATTCATGAATTCTATATACCCAAGGAGCAAGGCTAGCCATCCATTATATTTAATGAAAAGAAGATAAACGATTTACTGTTCATTAACAAACAGACCAGCCATTCCCTGTCCAGTTCCAATGCACATACTGGTAACTAGGATCTTTGCGTTTTGTCTCTTTGCCTCGTTCATGATGGTGCAGACCTGTCTTGTGCCTGTGCAGCCAAGTGGGTGGCCGAGGGCAATGGCACCTCCACATGGGTTAACCTTAGCGTGGTCAAGTCCGAGAGTGTTAATACAGTAGACAGCCATGGAAGCAAAGGCCTCGTTGATCTCAAAAATATCGACATCCTCCTTGCGAAGGTTGAACTTTGAAAGGAGTTTGGGAATTGCAATAGACGGGCCAATTCCCATGATGCGTGGTGGGACGCCAGCAACGGTAGCGCCGACAAATTTGCCGATAATAGGCTGGCCGAGTTCTTCGGCCTTTGAGCGCTTCATGAGAAGGACGGCAGCGGCTACTAGAGTATTAGTATTGCAAAATTTCTTCAAGTATAAATTAAAGAAGTTGGCAACTACTCACCTCCATCAGTAATTTGACTGGCATTTCCACCGGTGGTTCTGTCACCAAACTGAGGGAAAGCCGGACGAATCTTGCTCAATGCCTCAAAGGTAGTACCGTATCTTGGGCCTTCATCTTTCGTTACAGTGATCTGCTTAACTTCTCCAGACTTAGGATCCTTTACCTTTGTGGTAATCGGAATAATCTCGTTGACAAAGTGTCCAGCCTTCTGTGCCACTTCAGCACGACGGAAAGACTCAACCGCATATCGGTCCTGAGCCTCACGGGAAATGTTAAAGTCAGCACCGACGTTCTCAGATGTCTGACCCATAGGCTGAGAGCAGTCAGCCGCATCCTGGTTGGCGAGCACTTCTGACGCAAATGGAGCGGGCTTTCCAGTGGGGCCTTTGGTCATGGACTCGGCGCCAACGGCAATACCAATCTCAATGGATCCGTTGGATATTTGATTGGCGACATCTTGGATAGAGTAAAGACCGGAGGAGCAGAATCGGCTGACGGCCGAGGCGCCGGATGTATAGGGAATTCCGGCAGCGAGAGAGGCAGCACGGATGATGCTAGATGCGCGCTCGTTGTTCGACTATCAAATCACAGTTAGCTACCAAATATGTGAGACAGCAGCGAATCAAGGCAGGCTTCCTTACGCATCCCATGACAACGTCCTCAATGATACTTGGATCAAGCTTGGAGCGAGAGACAACTTCCTTTAAAAGAGAGTACACAATATAATCGAGCTCGGTATCCTTGAAGCTTCCCTTGAAACCTCGAGCCATGGGGGTTCGTGCCGCAAGAGTAATGACGATATCATCGGGATTCTTCTGGGTACTGCACAGACTACATTAGCAACGTTCAAGCTCAAATGTCCATATTCCATCTGCACAGGCGTATGATGGCTTGGGGCGTGGGCGTACATCTTCTGGACAGCACTGCTTCCACCAGTAGCAGGCTTGAGCTGCGCTAGAACAGCGTTTAGTCTTGCGGTAGCCATTTCGATAGACGGGTCTTATATAAGCTGTAAAAAGAGAAAGAAATGTACGCTTGTTTTCAAGAGATGACGAGAGAAGGAAGAAATAAATAAAATAAGAAAAATGGAGGGGACCTCGGAGCTATAAATGCAGCTAATACGAGCCGAAACTAGTTGAAAGCCAGGGATGCTGCGGAGCGCCGTCACCTAGAAGCCGCAGAACCAGGTTTGTAAATCAGCAATATCACTGAGAGAGGACGCGGTTTGTCAATCTTTCAGAGAAAGTGGATGAAGCGAATGCGGGCCTTGTGCGGCGGTATCTTGATATTTATAGCACGCGAGGACTTGCGGCTTCGTTATAAGAAGGGCGGAGGTTGCTTTTAGGGTTGCCGCGAAAGAGCCGAGGCAATTGCCTGTTTCGGTCACGTCTCTAAACGCCGAGATAAGGCCGACCGACCCAAGCAGAAGCAAGAGGGGAATTGGAAAGCATCTACGAAAGCTGCTTGTACGATGAAATTCTAGTAAATTCATTCTGTATTCCTCTATCCGTGTAATTAAAAACGATTTTTAACACTTTTAACCCTTCTGTTTGTGGTCATTATACCTGCCAACCAGGCGATAAATGGGCAAGAGGACAGACGACCTTGGTATGAGAAAAAAAAAAAAAAAAAAAGGAAGACAAAACAGCAAGGAAAGCAGAGCAGAAGAGAACAAAGGCCATTGCATTGTAAACATATGAAACATGGGAATGGTAGAGGTGTATGGCATGGGGAATCGGTAGGACGTGTAAGTAGTGCAAACACCAGCCTCCAAGATGTCGTGAATGCTAAAGAAAAGAGGAAAAGTCATTTCATAAACATTTTTTTTTCTCATATGCGTGCACGTGTGCGCGTGCAGTTTACTCGACTTCCTCCATCTTGGAGTCGCCGTTCGCATCAGTATTGTCCACGGTGTCGCCCTTTATTTCGACGTGCTTCTTGGGGGCAGCTGCTTGTCTTTCGGCCTCGAGCTTGTCGAGATAGCGTTGCACAATTGGACCAGAAAGGAAGCGGATATCATCCATCTTGGACATGTAGACTGCCTTAGTGGTGTCTTCACCCTCCTCATAGAGCCAATCCTTAGAAACTTTTATTAGTACCAATATTCTATAGGCCATAGGTTTAGAGGGCCGACATACCTCGGTGCTGGTGAGTTTGGCCCTGAGCTTCTCTTTCTCCTCCTCGCTTGCGTGCTCAGCGTAGACACCGTCAATCTTATCTCTGAGTTCATAAATGAACGATTCAAGTTCATTCTTCTTGTCTTCGGTATCGGCAACGAGCTTGTCCTCCATAAACATGGCATTTTCTTTTTCGGCCAACTTCTCGCGAGTAGTAGGATCAAGCGAGGTAGATCCAACAACAACGGGGAGGTCTCCCTTGCGGAGCTGCTTCTTAACCTTGCGCATCTTCGGTTTGGCTTCGGCTTCGCCGTTGGCATCGTCTGTATCCATGGTCTGTTTCCACAGTTTTCTTATGTTAGAAAACACGCTCTTTGTCGTAAAGATTACCGGAAAAAGGGATATGAGTTAGCGGCATGGGGCAACGCCGGCATAATGGATGTACTTACCTCGCCTTCTTTCTTCTCCTCAGGAATTGGTTCCTCAACTTCAACATCCTCCACGTAGTATCCGGATTCAATGTTCAGGATTCCGTGCAAATTCAGTCTAGCCTTGAGCTTGCAGATCATGAAATCGGAGTTGGCATCAGCGGTGACACCCTTGACGGAGAAGCGTCCAATCCAGGGGTTGGTCTTGCCAGGGAGCATGTCTGGTTTGGAGTAGCGGGCTTCCAAGTCAAATGGCTGCTTTCGGTAGAACGTAAGGATTTTAGTGGAAGGCATGATGTTGCCCTTGTTGAAGACGGTCAGGGAGGTGGCCTCATCTGGGATATCGGGAGATTGTTCCCAGGTGAATTCGATAGGGTAATTGATGACGTCGTGAACGGAGAAGTCACGGACACGGAAAACGGGCGATAAGATAGCACAGCTGAAGGCACAGCCACGAGCAACGGCCTCATCCTGGTTTAGGGTGAAGGAGAGTTGCTTGCCGAAGAACTTACTGATGGCCTCCTTGATAGAGGGGACACGGGTACATCCACCGACCATCTCAATGCTATCAATCTCCTCTGGCTTAAGGCCAGCCTCGGCGAGAGCCTGTTCAAGAGGGACAGTGATACGGTCAAGAAGTGGCTTGATCATCTCTTCGAGTTCCTCACGCTTGACCATGGCACGGACATCGACATCGTTCATAATGGACTCAATGCTGATGGGTGCCTGGGCGTTGGCAGAGAGGATCTTCTTTAGCTTCTCAGCAGCTGCAAAGGTTCGAGTCATGGCCTTGGGGTTGGTCTTGATGTCAATCTTGAACTTCTCTTTGAACTCCTTAGCAAGGTGGTCGACAAGGGCCTTGTCTAGAGCTCTGCCGCCAAAGTGACGGTCCCAGGCAGTTCCTTTGACGTTAAGCTCTCCCTTCTTGAACTCAACGATGGCACAGGAGTAGTTGCAATGGCCAATATCAACAAAGGCAACACGCCGGGGGGTCTCGCCTTCAGCTGGAAGATCCAACTTCGTGATACCGTAACCAAGTGCAATGGCGGTGGTGTCGTTGATAAGGCGGAGCATATTGAGACCGGCAATCGCGGATGCATCAATAAGTGCACGACGCTGAGCATCCGTGAACCAGGGTGGAACACTGACGACTACATCAGAAACGGGCAGCTTCAGCTCGGCAGAAGCGGTGGATTTGATTTTGGTGAGGTACATGGCAACAAGCTGGGTAGCAGAAAACTGCTCCTTCTTGCCCATATAACTAACCTCAGCACCGGCTTCGCCATTGACATCTACCAGCTTCGCAGAGCAGAATTCCTGCTCCAGCTGGACATCCGGGTCGGAGAATTGTCGTCCAACGAGAAGCTTCAGGGAGCCAACGGTATTCTTCAGGTTGGAGATCTCCTGTGTCTTGGCTGGTTCACCGATGTATCTGCTCTTGGGGCCGAACCCGACGAGGGACGGTGTAGATCGGTTGGAAACTTCATTTGTGACCTAAAGGGTTTGGCAAAACACAGCGAGCCTTTGGTCAGTGAGAGATGAACTGAGGGCTCTGGGAGGAGGTTGAACATACAATATCAATACCCTTATTCCGGGCAACACCAATCTTAGTGCTGAGGGCACCAAAGTCGATACCAACGACACTCATGATGGCGAAATATGCGTCTTAAATTCGGGTACTTTAGTTATCTATAATAACAAAATAGTTAGCTAAACGGTATCCAACCTGCGTTTATAAAGCACATAACATGAAAGTATAAGGCAAATAGGATAGAAAGGCAGATATCAATAGATGAATAAAGATCAGTTCAGGGTGGTCAAAGTTGGTAGTGAAGCAACGCCACTCTCAGACATCGCAAGAAGGCCTTAGGAGAGAGCAATGGCATTCTTTCTTCACATTCAGGTCTCTTTCTTTTGCTCTTGATCCCCCAGTATCTAGGCCAGGAGATTGACAAGGGATGCGGGAGAGGTAGGCGGTTAGTTATAATAATCATTGTGGGATACCGCTGTGCATCCCTCCCTCCCTCTCACTTTGGACCATGCAAGTTGAAGCCATAGCGGAGGATTATACTTGCGTTCCCCCTTCCCAACGCCTCCTAGGGACCAACCTAGGCTTGCAGTAGACAGGCCGGAGAGAGATGTTGACTGCCGAAGCATCCCATAGAGAGCGCTATCAAAATTGAGAGATAGCTATGGAGGGGCAATCAAAAAAAAAACATATGGCGGGCGGTGGACAAACATCAAGAAAAGAGCAGATCCCACTTACATTCGTTTCTTCTGATCTCTTTCTCTCCGGTCGAATAAGTAAACGAGTCCAGCGGTCTGTGACGGACACTCGGGGAGGTCGACGCTCTCTAGGACAAGGGCGAGGCGTTGCGTTGTTGCTGCTTGGGGGGATCTCCTTTTATGGTCGCAGAGAAGCAAAAAGGCGGTTTTTTTTATTTTATTTAATTTTATCTTTTTTTCCTGTTTTTCTTTTTTGTTCTTCTTTTTCTTTTCTTTACATTTTTTTGCTGGCACTTTAGGCTTGGCATCACGTGATCGAAGGTTCTGGCTTTTGCTGGAAGCGAAAGGACGAAGAGCGAACTGATAGAGAGAGTATCTGGTAGTAGTTGTTGACGGAGCTGGTTGGTTTACAGCGGGCAAGGGACAGGTATATATTTGTAAGTCTACTTTTATCCAAGCTAGCGGACCAAGAGTCGGACAGAAGAGGGAGAAAGAGAAGAAGGAAGAGAATTAAGGTGAAAAAGCATGAGACGAAAGAAGACATATAATAACTAAACATCCCGTAACTAAACATCCCGTCTGCTGGCGTATTAATCTGGTTTCTGTCATTTTTTGGTGGTGTCGCCTGGCGGAGGCTTGATTAGACGCCTTCGGTCCCGGCCCCTTTTCTCCTCTGACGTCCCTTCTTCATCAGTCTCTAGTGCCAGGCTCTCACAGAGAAGGCTGGACGAGTCGCGGCCTCGTCCCTCGAGGATAGGGCCGTCTGAGTACCGCCTGGTGAGTGGGCTTCTTGCTGTACGGGCTCGGCAGGGCCGCTCGGGGCCAGCGAAGGGTGAGTTCCCTGGTGCGCCGTCTGTGGCAGGGAACTCGTAGGACACGCTCCTTAGACTCGATGGGGAGCTCGGCTGGCTTGAGAAATGTCCCATCTCGAACTCGCTCATGGAAGCGTCACCGATGCCCAGAGCTGCGCTTCGCCGGGCTATCTCTATCTTCTTGTGGTCCTCTAGCCCCACGAAGACGCTTCTCCGGTCCTGGGCAATGAGATACTCTACGCCACATGGCCAGCCTATAGACGTTGCCCTTGAGCCTGCAGTAAAGGCAGAATCCAAGGAAAGCCGGGACTCTAATCCCGCACCGTGGGTGAAGTGTGTAGGGAGAGTAAGGCCTGACGCGTTGGTATTCTGATAACATCCATTTGGGCCTAAGGTAGGGGCGGCAAACCGGCCCTCGGCACCCTCGGGAGGCTGCACTGGAACTGGGTCTTTGCCTTCAGCCGCAGGGGGGAACGTATTCAGGTCTACATTAAGCTCATCTCCAGCAGCCTCAGCCATGTCGGCTGCCTCTGTCGGCGATGTGTTGTCGTCAGCAGCTGCTGCATCTGCTCGTGGACCACCCCATGTTCGCTGACCGGCTGTGAATATACCATTAACCATGTAGAGCCAGTTGAAAAACGGGTTTAAAAGGAACATTATCGGGTATAACCAAGCCTTGAAACGACGAAGCTTCAATCCAAAATAAAGCATAAGCAAATAATTCAATCCAAGAGACACTGCAATGAACCCAACAGGGAGATTTTGAATCTTGTTAGATGTGGTAATTACCGAGATCACCATTATAAAGAAGAGCAAAGCCGTGGTTCTGATCGTGTTCTGCATGAACCGCACAATGCATAGCAGTGGATATCGATACCATAGCCTTGCATCGGTAAGCATGCAAACTTCGTTGGTAATAAAGCCCAAGAACCAACGTCTTCGCTGTTTCAACAAACTTCTGAAAGTTTGAACCGCTTCCGTTTTGCAAAATGCGCTGGTACACATTTGGATCTGGTACCTGTGCCTAGCTCCAATCATGAATAGATGCGTGAGCCAGCGGTCCTCTCCCAAATGGCACTTGCCAAAGTCGAATAGATCGGCACACTGCTCGGCTTTATCTGCAAAGTAGTACTTTGCCATCTTCCGGAAGGCAGAGAAACGAAGGATAGTGAGAGCTCCGGGGAGACAGGTAACAGCACCACAGCCAGACTCTACAGATCGCTCAAATAGTTGTCCATGTATATATTCCATGTCCTGCAACAGTGTGATCAGTGTGGTCTTTTTTGTTGTTGATGTGATCACACCCGTCATCGCCAGCATGTTGCGTTTGCTTCCAGGTTTGAGTTCCATGTCATACATAAAATTCTGCAGGCACACGCGGTCGAGGATACAATCCGAGTCAATAAATAGGACGAATAGATTGTCGTTTTGTAACAGGTATTTGGCGTAGACCTTGTCAATTAGTCTGAAGGTTTGTTTCTGGCAGTGGCGCTTTCCTCCATGTTTGAATCGAGAGAGCGTGACTCTGGCGCCCTTATACGACACATCTATGCTGGTTGGGTATTTCTTTAGTCCAATTGGGATACCAAGAAATCCCGCAACAGCGAGGTACGATTCATCCACCTCATCGCCGTCGTATGAAAGAAACACATGTATGCATTGAGGGGGGTAGTCGCAGTCGACAACGGAATTCACAGCTTTGAGGAGAACCTCGGGATCCTCTTTGTATACCGGCATGACAACCACGGTTTTGGGCGCTGTCTTATCGTCGAGAACTTCTTTGATGCGTTTGGTCCTGCCAAGTGAGTTCGTAACCAGCCTGTAGACACAGAACAGCCACGGCACAATGAGCAGGACGGCGAAAGTCCAAAAGGCAAACCATTGTAGAAACGATACCAGCTCACGCGGGAAGTATTGTGTTATCGTAGGTGGCAGCGGAAGTGTGACGACCATGACCGGAAGGAAAATACCTCTAATTCACCATTATTAGCTCTGACAGCTTGTTGGGGTCCACCAGGCTGAAATAACTAACCTGAGCGCAGTGAACAATATCATCATAACGATGGCGAGAATTTTCACACTGAAATGTTCTGCCTTCACGAAGACTTTGTACAGGCAATATAGGAAAGCCGCAAGCCATAGAAACCATTCCAGGAAGGCCGCAAGCATGACAGGCCCGATGATTGCCACGTAAATAATCTAGATAATAAGCAAACTGTGTTAGTCTCTACAACCATCTCTCCCCCTGAAACCATGGGTAAAACGGGTAACATACATCCTGGACAGGCCATTCTGTCAACAGCTCCTCCGAAGATACCATCGCGTCGTCGATGAAACTACGATCCTCCTGCTGTTACTTTCAACAAGCCTTGTGGATAGGATTGCCAGGCGGGTATATAACCTCGCTGTCTCGCTTTCGAGACCCAAGAGATGGTGCGTGGGTTGACTTCCACCGGTGGTTGTGACAGCCCTGCCCTCTCAGATTATACAATCCCACCTGCAAGAGGCAAGAAGATTTGGTGAAGGATCTCACCTTATGGCCAGTAACTAAGCTGCAGGGGAGGGAGCGCCTTGGTACCCCTTGTCACTTTGTATGGTTCGTGAGAGGGAGGGAGAGAGTGTGTGTGTATGCGTGAGTGTGATGGTGTAGTTCTTCGGGTGAAGTTGCGAAATCCTTGGGTGAAGAAGTTGTTCAGCGGGTGATGTCCCTTTTTGGTATCAACAACGACAACCCTTAAAAAAAGGCCGCTGTAACCATCGCGGTCAATCCCAGAGCAAGTAGAACAGAAACGAAAATAAAGAGGACTGCTGAGAGCTGATTAACTAGAAATACTAGTCACCCTTTGCGTCTCGACCCCCGGCGCCCAGCGTGGTAGATTACTAGTTATTCCAGCTACTAGCACAAAGAACACAGCCAGCTCGAGGAATATCCACCGCTCCGGACCAGCAGTCCGAGTTAAATAACTGGTATCAAAGGGGAGAAAGCGCGGGTCTTGCTGCTAGGGTTGTAACCTTTTAAAAAAGAAAAAGACGCCCAGAGGCAAAGGACATGATAAGTATGGTCCTTGGGCAATCGCTATGGAGCCGTTCCATTTCACTTTCCGCTGGCCAGCGCGGCGTTCCGAAGCTGCAAAGAGACAAAATGAAGTGGAATTCTAGCCAGGGACTTTTTCTCTTCTTCCAGTTGGACATGCCAGACCTCGCTGTCGATTGCATTGCAGCCATACCCAGGCGTTTGCACAGCCAGGGGCCTCCCCGTGAGCCTTGACCAACCTACACACATTGCCAGCAAATCAAGGAACAACAGGGGAAAAGACTAAGGATATTTTTCCCCTGCAATTTGGATTGGGGAGGGGGAGGGGGTCGAGGACGGCTTGCAAGTAGTTGCCACTGAAATCCGGTAACGCAGAGTCGCAGGACATGTCTCAGATCGAGCATTCAGACAAGCGGCGTTAGCGAGTATTCCACGTTGTGCTTTGCTGTCTGTCAGATCCGCTCCGGCCAGCCGGCCACAAAGCCCAATCAACAGCTATGGCCATGTTGCAGTGCATGGCGGACGATCGATGCATGATTCTGACTCCGGTCGAAAGGTTTCTTTGCCAATAATAAAAAATAATAATAATATGCCAGCCCAGCCCAATCATCTTCGCCATCTCGATATTTGCGCCTCAGGAAAATACATGACTTTCTTTTCACATCTCCAGCTCCTTTTTTTTTCACGTAGCTAACTAGCTAGCTCACTTGCAAGCAAGTAGAATAATCTTTATCGATAGTGGAAGTGGAGGGAAAAATACATATCTGTCATGTACTGTAATATCCGGAAGCATCATGAGCCCTCCGCGGTGAAAAGCTCGTATTGACATTACATCACCAAGAAAAAAAACATGTGTGCCTTTTTTTATTTTTTTTAATTCTTTTTCGGAGCTTCAAGCGCGAAGCTTTTGCTCTCTATCGGACAAGACAACTAACTGCTGGAGGAGGCACTGACCATTCACCTCGACTAGAAGAGAGAAGCATCTCGCCTAGGGCATCTGTCCTTATCCTGATTTACTCCTGCATCCGTGTGAGTATCGAGAGCCCCCGCATGGATGGCGGCAGAGACTTGATATCGGGTTTATTCGCCATTTGAGGCTCAAAGAGCTAACTACTACTAGACCAGTGCCAGGCCGATTTCCAGCGAAGAATTAGAATGGCGGAAGAGCAGAAAGTAGCTGCGGCCGTGGATGCGACCGCCGATAATGCCGCCGCAGAGCAGGATGTGAAGGAAGTCCTGGCTGAGCTCAAATCTGACGAAGCCAGCAAGCAGGACAGCGCGGATGCTGAAAAGGCCGAAGAAGAAAAGATCGTTGCGGCTGCTAAGAGGCTAGGCGAAGAAGCTCTGTCAAATGAGACTGCAAAAGAAGCGTCAGAGACACAAAAGGGGCGTGGCAGCGGCCGTGGCCGTGGCCGTGGAGGAGTGCGCATCAACTACCGTGACAATATCAAATCGGATCCATCCTCCCTGGAGGAGACAGATGATCCTGTTGAGATCAGAAAGCAGGTGAGTGTGGCCGCCTCTGGCTTTTCCATGTTGTATGCAAGTTGGACTTTACTCACCCTTTGACAGGTTGAATTCTACTTCTCTGACTCCAACCTACCAATGGACAAGTTCCTCCTCTCCAAAGTTGGCGGTAGCGAGAACAGGCCAGTTGAGCTCGCTCTTCTTCATTCGTTCAAGCGAATGCGCCGTTTCCAGCCTTTCAGCGCTATTGTTGAAGCCCTCAAGAGCTCAGAGCTCGTCGAACTGGTAGATGACGACAAAGCTGTGCGCCGCAAGGTCCCTCTTCCAGACACCATCAAGGAGACAGCCGATTCATCAGCCGTCAAAATATTCGAGGATAAAGCCATGCATCGCAGCATATACGCCAAGGGATTCGGTCCAGAGGAACCCAGTACCCAGTTTGACATTGAAGCCTTCTTTACTCCCTATGGCCCCACCAACGCTGTTCGTCTTAGACGTGCCATGGATAAGACATTCAAGGGTAGCGTCTTTGTCGAGTTTGAGACTGAAGACCTGCAAAAGGCATTTCTGGCAGTTGAACCAAAGCCGAAGTGGAAGGGCACCACAGAATTACTTATCAAGAGCAAGAAGCAGTACTGTGACGAGAAGATCAAGGAGATAGAAGCTGGTCGTCTGAAGCCTAGTGACCGGTCTAGTGGACGAGGTGGTCGAGGAGGCCGCGGAGGCCGTGGAGGTCGTGGTGGACGGGGCGGTCGAGGTGGCCGTGGTAATGGTCGGGATCGTAGTGACCGAAACAACGGTGCCCAAGTAAAAGAAGAAGCCCAGGCAAAACGCCCTGAACCAGAGAAAGATAGCCGGTATGTTCTTGCAAGTTCGCAATTAGTGGGTTACAGCCCGCATAGGCACAATTCTAACTTGGCTTTTGATATAGCGCTGTTCCTGTCATCCAGGTATCCAGTAACAAGGCTGAATCTCAACAAAATGGAGGCGCCAATGGCCAAAAACGCAGCCGTGAAGAAGACTCTGGGCCCAAGGCTGATGGCAATACTGAGGAGAGACCAGCTAAGAAGGTTGATGCTAAAGATAGTTAAGCGCTCTCTATCCACTCTCGCCATTCTCTTCACACCAAGCCTCGATCATGCAATATCGAAGATATCAGTATATCTGAGAATAATCTTCAAAGTCTACTTTCCTGCACCTCGTTGCCATGACCTTATCCCTTCCATATTGGCAGGTCTGATCTATTCGCATTCTACCTTAATTTCATTATACCGGCGTGATGGGGCTAACCTGATATTCGAGATGAAAAAAAAAAAAAAAAAAAAAAGCATTACAAAAGAATTATCCGGGTTGGATTTGGCATTTCGCTTTCCTACAACGATGTATTTGTTTGTCCTCTTATCATGTATCTATATGACTAGGCCTAGTGGCATACAAATGGTACGTCTGTTATCAATTACTTGATTCTTACTTGCTGATTTAGACGAGCAGTTGTGACTTCGAATGCTCTCGGGAACCAGGTAGACAACGGCGCTCTATCGTCGTTAAACAGTATGCTGGTGAGTGCTTTTGCACATAAAAAGCACATTACCATGCCTGCAGAGTACGTTAGTGAGGAATCGATAACAAATAGCAACGGGGACAGAAGAACTGAACATTACCGTGCCCTTGAAATGAAGCTGAGATATACAGCCCGGGCTCTTCCGGAATGTCTCCTACCCACGGGAGCCCATCAATGCTATATCCCATGATGCCAGCCCACTCCTGTCGTACTCTGCCTTCAGCGCTGTCCTGGCCCCAATTGTCGCCAAAAAACATCTCTGTGCAGCTAGCCAAATATCCACTGATCTCCGGTGCAAGAGTGGTATCATCCGTTGCCCCGTACTCATACAGGCCTCGGCCCCTACCTTTGGTGAAACCTCCCCCTATCACGATATCGCCCGGAGACCTGGGCTCTTGGGAATAAGGAATCATATAGTCAAATCCACTAGCATATACAAAGGAATATGTATGTGCAAGCCCGTCCTTGGGCATGCTCACTCCGGGTCGTTGTGCAGTGACCTGTCCTTTCAACGGTACGATTCTTCCTTGTAGCGGAGGGTATAAGGCAGCAGTGTATCCGTTGGTCGCCATAACGACCTTAGAAGCCAGTATTTGGCCTCGGGGAGTCAAGATGCTCCAGTGTGGTTTATTATTACTTCCGCCTGGACTTGAAGTGATTCTGGTAACAGGAGTCCCGGTCTGCAGATTTGCACCCTTTGCCAGCGACAGCTTCAGCACTCCAATAACAAATTTGTATGCATTGATACTTCCAGCTTCATAAGTAATAGCACCGACGGCTCCTTTACACAGGTACTTCTCCTCTGCGTCTTTGCCGCTCCATAGGGTATATTTGCTGGCTGGGTCATCATCTCCCATGGCTTTTCGCATCGCATCGATGGTCTGCATCGACTCATCCCAGGCCTTTTGATCATAAACGATATCCACCGTCTCGAGTTCACGGCTGTCGCAAGGAATACTGTGTTCCCTGGCAAACGCGTGAACTTGCTTGATGGTATCATACTCCAGCCTCGCGATCTTGACTGCTTCATCTATGCCAACAGCAGCTGCGTGCGTAGCAAATGTGGTATATGAAGCTGCCTTTGTATGGCCGCCTAAGTATTCTCAGGGGTTAGCAGAGCTTTATCAAATAATTATACCGGCGTTATGTACCATTCCGTCCACTTGCTCCGCTGCATGCTTGCCTGGCTTCAAGAATGACCACTTTTGTGTGCGGTGACCGCGTGAGAATGTTGTATGCAATACATGCACCGCTAATACCAGAGCCGATGATAGCAATATCTGCATCCTGGGGCAGTTCAGTTGTCGAACGGAGGTCAGCAATCCCAGCTGGCGGATCTTGCCAGTACGAGGTAGTTGGCTTCTCCCGTGGGAGTGTCACCGGTATCAAGGCTCTCTCTTCCATGGCTGCTCGAAGAGTCATGGGTATAGACTCTGGAAGTACATCCGTCGATAACTACTCTGAGAACTTGGTGGATATAAATCTGCGAATTAAACTAGAGTTACCCCAGATTCAATCCTTCGATACGAGTTGACCAATTCAACCCAGCAGATATACAACCGCAAGTCTCTCCACTAAATGGCTGGATCAATAACTAGTTAACTACCTAGTTACCCTTAACTACTTCTCGTACCGACTAACGATGGAATGAGTCCACCATGACTCGAGAACAGTCACTTAAAGCTTTTCGGCCAAAGCAACCAATTTCTGTCTCTCCGATGCCTATCCTCCCGGCCTATCCGCATGGACTTCCCGGGTCAAGGCTAGTGTGATGGAGCATGGCAAAGCCGAGGGTGTGAAATATCCGTTGTCCCAGTAAGGGAGATTCCCTGACGATGGCAGGGGGGAACATTGCAACTATGAAGATCAACAACATGGCTGTCATACAAGTATCAGGGCGATTCTACATGCTCTAGTCCTCGATCACTGTGCATGAACATGCGGTCACTGTGACCTCTATGCTGTGGACGACGAATCTATAGCCTCCAAAGCCATATTCGCGCAGCATAAAGTTTCGAATAGTTGAAGGGATCAGCATGGTTCCTGGAACTGTCCAGATAGTTAACCGTGTGTGAGTACCAGCCCCCTCTATAGCCATGTCAGCCATGTCTTTTATTGTCAGATACTAGGAGTGTTTGATGCTAACTCAACAACATGAAGGACAGTGAAAGGAACATTGGATGTGAAGCACCAGGAAGGGGGGAAAATGATATCATCCTGGTACCCCAGCCAACAAATGACCCAAGTGACCCTTTAAACTGGAACAAACTGCGCAAAGAATACCATTTCTGGCTGCTCTGGATATGGGGATTCATTGCAACAGTCTCTGTTAACTGGGTCGGCCCAGTTTGGGTGAGACTATTGCCTTGAGGTTCAACAAGACACTACAGAGCGGCCTATGCTAACGGCAGTATAACAGACACAACTTACAATCAATTTGAACACTACATTCAGCCTTCTGAATGTTTCATCGGCTCTCGGTTATTTATTTCTCGGCATAGGCTGCGTTTTGCTTCAACCGAATGCCATGAAGATTGGTCGGCGTCCAGTATATATTTTTGGTACCCTGCTTAATGTCATTGGCTTTATCGTGGGGGGTATTCAGGACACCGTTGAGCAATTTTTTGGAGTTAGTGTTTTGACAGGCTTGGGAGCAGCTCTAGTTGATTCTCTCGTGCAAATTTCTACTACAGATATCTTTTTCGCACACCAGAAGGGAACTAGGCTGAGCTTACTTGTCTTCACTCTGTACGCAGGATCGTACCTGGGACCAGCTGCAGCGGGTTACATTGCTAAATCACAGGGATAGCGTTGGTGTTTTTGGTATCTCACCCTCTTCTTTGGCTCTCTCATGGTCATCCAACTATTCACCATGGAAGAATCGGGCTTTCGAAGGCCACTGTCAAAAAACGAGTTTCTAAGCTCGCAGGAAAGACCAATATACCTCGGAAGAGACGTCTACAACCCTCGAATCAAAGGGAAAAGAAGCAACGGAGTCTGTTGAACCAGCGCAAGACCCCGTTCCGCCTGCACCCAACTCCTATTGGAAACATATGGGTCTATTCAATATAGCTCATGCCGACTCTAGACCATTGTGGCTGGTGACTTTAAACCCCTTTACCCTAATCACATATCTGCCGTACTATGGGGAGGGTTTGTTTACGGAGTCCAATTAATGTGGCTCTCCTTGATAACCGTCACCCAGTCGAATTTGTTTAGTGCACCGCCCTAGAACTTTAGTATATCCAATGTCGGGAATATCAACTTCGCAGCCTTCATCGGTGGTATTCTCGGTATGATGTGGGGTGGCTTTGTCTCCGACTGGTGTATTCTATACTTCTCCCGTCGAAACAAAGGCATACTTGAACCAAAGTTTCGTCTATGGACTATGGTCATACCCGCTATTGTTAACACTGCCGGACTCTTGATGCAGGGACTTGGAGCTCTCAGTGGTGTCATGTGGATTATGCCTGCCGGCTTTGGAATGGTATTCATCGCATTTGGCATTGGAAGTGGTGCTGCTATTGCTATTACATACGCGATTGACTGCTATCCTAAGATGGCTTCGGAGGCATTGGTATTTATGCTCTTCCTAAGGAGTTTTATTGGAAGTGGCTTTACATTTGCTATCCAGTAAGTTGTTTTCTGATTTGATTTATGATTAAAAATGGTACTAACTTCGCTTTTCCAACTAGACCGTGGTTGCAGCACGATGGTCTCCAGAATACAACCATAATAATGTCCCTTATATGCTTTGTTTCGAACATATCATTCCTACTCTTTACGTGGAAGGGAAAAGCCTTTCGCGAGTGGACAGCCGTGAGATATCTCGAGGCCCAAGAGAAACAATTGCGAGTATAACAAATTCGTTGCTCGAATAATACAATATTTATTTTGAGCTAATCTCCCTTTTATTATTTTCATTGAACTATTTTATCCATAGACTATATATGGGTGGCTGTCCTGGTTAGGCCTCTCAGTCCCTGTGGTAGGATTTCAAACTCCGCTGAATTGTACATTGGGTCAAACATTGTCTTGACGGACGATCGGCCTTGGCCCTCATGAGTATCCCTACTCCCAAAATCATAGCTACTGTTCTGTTCCGGATTTCCTGAAGTCCATGGAGAAAATACAACTACCATCTGCCGCAGTCGTCCTCGATACTGCGAAGCAGGTACAAACATATAGTCACTCCAAGATTCATCTTCCAGGATAGCAAAGCTTTCCTGAGATGATTTTAAGGGTTGCGTAGAGTCATGCTCTGCAGCCTTCTGAACTTCAGTTTCTTGACCCTTATCAGAAGGATCTGGATCGTTTTGATCGTTGCACTTGACCGCACTCTTTCCATCCGGATGTTCAATTGAATCGTCTTGATTTATACAGTGCATATCGACGTTAGAATTTTGGACCGCCGGAATCGGTGGATAACTACCTGCAGGTTGAAATGAGCTTGTTGATTTCAGAACAATTCGACACCCGATCTGATTCGTCCATATAAGCCCTAACGCAGGCACTTTAAACCCTTTAGATATTCCAAGTGGTCCACCACCCGGGTATGAGTGAGGGGTTTGTGCCCAGCCGGTAAAAAATTGCTGTTGATAATCAAGGCTGAGAAGCAAATTAAACCCCGGGATATTGCACCTATCCTCTTCTTGCTCGCAAGTGTCTAGATTGACTTGAGGTAAATTGGCCGAGCGACCCCGAGGTGAATGATTTTCGACTGATTTTGATTGCTGGTAGGGTTGAGATGCTGGGACGAAAGATGGAACGGCACTGGGAGAAGATGCCTCTAGAGGACTCCCCGAATACTCACGGGATTCCTCTGGAAAGGGATCGTGGAGTGAACTTTCAAAACCATCCGATATCTGATTAGCCACAACTACCGCAATATTGTGCGTCACGGCCAAGGTACGGAGAAAGTGACCCAGTTTCTTCAGTTGACCGGATCGCTCAAGGAGCCCAGATACACGCTCAGTAGAGCTTTCAGCACGGTAATTCGCCGTTATAGAATCAATTATGATAATTCCAATGTTATAGCGTAAAATCGCTACTGGTATTTGGTAATTAATAATGTGTTCCTGGCTCTCGAGGTCGACGGTAGTAACTGAGTAAATATTATCCAATGATGGGCGAGGGGTCTCCGGATGAAGAGCCTGGAGAGTCCGGTGCTCATTTATGAGTTGGCTCAACCTATTTGTAGCGAGATCCGACTCCGTTGACATATACAACGCATTTTTGGATAGGCCGTGGGGTGCTGGTAGCTGGACTGAGAGAAGCAGGTGGAGCAGAAACTGAGTCTTGCCAGCACCACTATGGGTGTATAAACGTTAGTTTCATAGCCATGACGAGTCATAATAAAACAAGCTCCCTCGAATTAAGAACTGTCGCATGGGTTCAACTTACCTTTCTCCAGTCACTTCAGTCAGATATCCAGTTGATATGCCTCCAGACAAAGCAGAATCCAGTATTGGATCTAGAGTACTGATTTGTCCTGTCACGGGTGGATGAAGCACCTTGGACATGCTATTTCTGGCTACTGAGCTGCGGTCTGTCTCATCCCTAGCACTGCGGTCGCCGTTGCCTCCTGGCTTCAGCAGGTATGTCTTGTTGTTATCTCCATCCTTTCGTGACCCATTTCTCAGCCCAAGATCCTGGTGGAGAGCATTAAGAACATGTGCGGTAAAGTTTCGAATATCCGTGACTGGTGCGCGACAAGCCTTTGCAATTTCGAGAGTATCAAGAACTAGCAGTTCCTTGAGCGTAATGCCAGCCCGTTCTAGTAGCGGTAGTAGGTGTGTGTATGCCTTGGTTGAGAGGTCAGGCAGCGTTAGGGATAGGTCCATTAGCGGGTTCGAGGGGTGCGCGGAGGGCGATGAGGGCAAGCAGCTATCCGCCGGAGGCTTGCATCATTCACGTACGCGTCGTCTTTGCGGCGGTATAAAGTATTATTATCATCTGGATGTGAAGCTATGACTTGTTAGACAATTGGTCAATGATGCAGCAATCATTTGTAATCTTTTTGAGGTTCAAATTTAAACTCTTCTTTACCCGGCTTGGCGGCCACCTTGGTCTATAAAATCATTGCTGATGCCTGGATGCCGGATGAACCGGGAGTTTTCCATCAACTAATCTATATTAAAGGGCACGGTACGAGACAAATTGAAACAACATTATTTGAACAATCTGAGGATCCTCAAAGGGCTTGCGTCACTCTATCGCTCGCTGGATTAAGATGGCTAACATTGGCATATCAACTCCCCAACGCCTGACTTGATTTCACACAATGAAAAGAATCTTGAAACATAGAAGTCATGATAAGTGACAAAGATAAAGGAGAAGACCACATGCGTTGGCTTTCTTTTCAGACAGGCAAGCACTTGCAATGACAAAATATATGTCATATTAGGTAAGTAAGCCTCCTTCATGCACTGTGAGATGGCCGGCCTTTTTTACGGTTTCCCGTCATATTCTCCCTTTGCCATCTGGATTTTATTTGTTTTACTTCGGTTCATATGTTGATTATAGAGTTTCGGCCGTTGAAGTTTTGCGGGCTGGTATCATTCAGTTGCTCACTGGCTTGAGAGAAGCAGGCTTGAGGCCGATGTTGTTACGGTTTCTGAAGAAGAGGACGCCCTTGCCTTCACCCTTGGCTGTCTCGCATGGCTCAACCCACTGACAGGTTCGGAAAGAGGTCCACATGGCTCGGAGGAATCCAAGACTGCCGTCCTTGGTGTCTGCGCGGTAGTGACGGCCCATGACCTTCTTAATGGCTTCGGTGGCCTCATCGGCGTTGTAGAAGGGGATGGTACTGACATAGTGGTGAAGAACGTGGGTTTCGATGATACCGTGGAGAAGCTGACGGCCGATAAAGCCAAATTCACGGTCGATGGTTGCGGCGGCTCCTCGAGTGAAGTTCCACGACTCGGGCTGGTAGTGGGGAAGAGTTGGGTCGGTGTGCTGCAGGAAAGTGATGGCAACTGGTGATCAGGCATGTTAGCAAATTGACAAAGCCAAAGGGGGTACAGGGAAGCAGGAATATCTGAACATACCAAGCCAGTGGTTAACCCAGAGGTATGGGACGAAGTACCAGACAAACATGTTGAACCATCCGAACTTGCTTCCAAGAGTGTACAGGATGGATCCGACGATCAACAGGCCGAGATCACTGAGCAAGATCAGCTTGGCGTCCTTGGACTCGTACAATGGGCTGTTGGGGTTGAAATGATTGACACCGCCGAAGAAACCGTTACTCTTGCCCTTTCCACGTCCCTCGCTCTGGCGTTCGTGGAAGTTATGGCCGGTAACGTTGGTGAAAAGGTACATGGGCCATCCAAAAAGCTGCTGGAGAACCATGTCGATAATGGAATGGATGGGAGTCTCCTCAGTGAGTTCATCGAGCTCATGGACCAAGCGGCCAATGCGTGAAGCATATGCCTCTCTGGTCTTGGGGACAAAGACCATGTCACGTTGCATGTTTCCGGTAGCCTTGTGGTGTTTTCCGTGAGAGATCTTCCAGGAGAAGTATGGTACGAGCAAAGAGGAGTGCAAGACCCAGCCAACGGTGTCATTGAAGAACTTGGAGGTCGAGAAGGCCTGATGGCCGCACTCGTGAGCCAGGACCCAGATACCGGTTCCAAACAGACCCTGGATGAAAGTGTACAGCCCCCAGAGGACGAAGCGAACTGGGGTCGAGGGGACAGTCTCGGGAGTGACATAGTTGTGGAAGATGTAGAAGGTGGTAGCAAGACAGGCAATGTCTCTCAGGACATACTGCATGCCGCGGAAGCCATCACGCTTGTAGCAGTGGGCTGGAATGGCATTACGAATCTGCTGGATGGTGAAGTCTGGCAGCTGGAACTCGTTGCCATAAGTGTCGACCAACTTGCCGACTTCGGAGTCCTGCTGGTCTTCAGATTCAGAGGAGAGAGACGTATCAGATGCAGACATATGCTGGGGAGTGTCCAGAGGCGAGGCTGTGGCAGAGCTGGCGGAAGAAGAGGCCGCCGTCTGTCTGCGAGTGGCAGCTCCAGCAGGAAGAGCGGTAGAGGCCATCTTATCAGCGAAACGTGGGGTTTCAACCCGCGGTCAGGAGGTGAGAGAAAGGAAGCGAGTCTTCGCGTTCTGCAACAAGACAGCTAAACTAGCTACTCCTTTGAAGGAGCACTCTGTCTTCTCACTATAGACTGGTTTGTTAGCATCTGCTACTGTCTCCTCCATTTCCATGTCTTCCAGCCATGTCTTCCAGCCCCCTTCTGGCCACCCGCAAAAGAGCAGCCGTGAAAGAAAGAATGATGACAAGAGCCCTCCTACTAAATGATTGCACTTACAGGGAGACAGGCCGTTACTGTGAGTGATAACGGTGAAGTTGCGCGTAAAGAAGCCACCCAATGTGTGGGAAGTGAAGCTGGTGTCTTTGATATCTTTCTTTCTCTTATTTATTTCTTCTCCTTCTTTTTCCTCTTATCAAAAAAAAAAAAAAAAAAAAAAAAAAGTCGTCAGGGAAAAAAAACTCTAAATGGGTTCGCGTATTTTTGGTATTCGGGTATTGATACGACGCATACCAGGCGAACTTCTCGATCGTCGCAGGGAAGGCAAAAAGAGTGGACTGTGTGGCCTTGTGCGACGGACAAGCAGGATACTTCGGCTCATGCATCGCCCAGGAGAATGTCGCTTGATCATTGCCAGCAGGTCGGCCTTTTATTTCTATCTATCTCCATCCTCTATATAGACCACCCTGAGAGACGTCGACTAGCAGCGTAATAATGGACTGTAACAGGCGATACAGGCACGGATGTTTAATTCGACAACAAGCAAACCTTGTTTCTACCACTAGAAAACTCTTTTTCAACGTTGCCCTTTTTTTTTTTTTTACTAATTCTTCTTCCCTAGTATTGTCCGCCTTGCTACGTCCACAGGTTCTCTCCAGCCGCAGTACCGCAGACGAGCAGAAGCCATCGCAGCCAGAGCCAGCGCCTTCTCTTGCCTTTGCCCGCCCGACTCGCCGTCTCGCCTCCGCCACGCCTTTTTCCTTCTTTTTCTTCTTCTTTCCCGCCGTCGAAGTAGCCTTTTTCTGCCCCCTTCACCGCCTTCCCGCTCCGCTAAAGTTAAGGTACAGGCACCTGCTTAGTCACAAAATTTTGCGATAAGATAGAGTATTGATATTACCATCTTATAGTACATTTCTGCTGATACATGTACGGAAACTTGGTATCGCCATGTAAACACTAAAAAACAAGACGCCAGCTCGAGCGCTGATTGGCTGCTGCCCGTTTTGTTGGGATCTGTACTGCAAATACAGCCGCGTGTTTCATTCAACAAAAAGCAGTGGCCCGACCAGCACCGAGCGCGGTTCCCAGGATTATGCGCATCAGGCAGCGAGCAGGGAGAGGGCAGAGCGCCAATGGGCGTCTGGCGATTGCACATCTCGCGGGCCAGCTCGTGCATGTGGTTCCGAGGCTGATATGGAATGAGAAGTGGCATGACTGATGGGTATCCGTGGTGTGGGCTTGCAAGAGCACGTAGGGGAGGGCATCGAGAAAAGGGGGAATCAGGCAACGGCGGCGTCGGTCTTGCGCTCAGCGTCGTGCCAACTTCCTGCAGCGGCGTCGCCAAACCCATCCAGGTTGATGGTCGTCATCTGGAGGTCGGCGCTGACCAGGACCGTCTCGCCATGACTGCGGTAGTCCAGCTCGCTCGAGATGAGCCTGCGCGGGCGAGGTGCAAAGCTACTGTCGGACTGTAGTAGATGTTCGCCTCCCGTAGGCGACGACAAGCGGTGATGCTGCTGCTGCTGCTCGCCTGGCCCGGTTGCAAAGGACTTGATATCGACCGATGGGAGAAGTAGATGGCCAGCTCGCTGAGGTAGAAGCAACAGCCGGAACCGTTTCTCCTCGCCCTCTGCACAGGTAAAGTTTCCACGTCTTCGGCCACCAATAACCCACACGTCCGGGCTGGCTATAATTTCATATGTAAACTCGAGGGATGACTGGGGCTCCCGTTCGGCCACCTCACACCAGCGTCTTGTATGCCGGATTATCAGCTCTGCAGGTATCATGTCATCGACGCCCACATGGGTCTGCCCGGGAGAAATATCTTTCAGCACTAGCCTTGCGGTATGGACGACCTGCACATCCGGAATATCAACAGGGATGGTAATATGCCGAACAGCATTCACCGGTCGGTCGTTTGGTAGAGGTATAGTCTTGTTCATCTATTTATACCAGGAGGTTCAGAGGGCCGAATTAGCCTGCGGATCATTGACTACACACCATAGGGGCAAGAACCAATGGGAACTTACATTATGCCACTCTCTGAGCCACTGCACCAGCTGTGTCTGCGTATCACCATCCATGCTCTCAACGGCCTCTCTCCACTGCATACGTTCGTAACTATACACCTCTATTTCTCTCGTCAGGCCAATCGTTTCTAACGTATGAGCCGTCCAGATAGCACTAAAAGCCGTTTGCAAGAACGGAACCAGGAGCTGCTTCATTCCTGCAAAGGGACTTGCTTCGACATCCTTCGTAAACCGATCTTCTAGAACCGACAGGCATTCTTCGTTCAGACAGGCAAACTCTATTGAGAGGCTCAACGGTTGAGTGGAACCTGAGCCTTTTTCGGGTTGGAAATCGTCTCGGAGCCTGATTTTGTACAACAATGATGCCGGCTGTTTCGGGAACACATCCATTATTTCACCCTCCTGTACACTCGTTTGTACATCATATTTGCCAGAGCTCTTCATTTCGCAGCTAAACACGCGAATAGGTATCAGCATTCCAGGACTGATGCTGAACCTGGAAAAAAGCTGCTCATCCTGGAATAAATCCTGGACATTCACACTGACAGGTAAAGTTGATACAACGGAGGATGAGCCGATGTAGACAAATTGCCCCATGGGTGTCTCATATTCAACTTCCACTGAAACTGAGAGTGATGTCTGGGTTCCTTCCATGCTGTACGGCACTCGAAGCGTAGCAGTGGAGGCTCGGGCGAAGGAAGTGAAACATATTCTGCCTCCCTTTATCTCCTCACACAGAGTAAGAGGCCCGTCGATGAGTGAGCTTTCTGAAATGATGAGACGTAGCCCGGCAGTTGCTGGCCGCAACCGTAAACAGCCGGTCGAAATATTGTTCCAGCCAGAACTCAACTCGATATCCAGGCTTCGATGCCCAATCAAGTTGATAGCTCTCGACTGAGAAACTTTTCCGATAAACGCGTTGACAGCGGGGAAACAGACCACATATGGGCGTTCTGCCTCGGAAGTAAGCGACTTGCTTGACGTGTCTTGAAGTATATGAGATGCAGCCACTTGATTGTCATAATCATGTGTGAACGTAATATTCCCTGCTCGCATCTCAATCCGGTCAACATAGTACTTTCCATGTACTGTTGTCTACAGTTGTAAAAAACAATAGAGATTAGCATTATACAATATTGTAGAATATCAAATCTTACCGAGGAGTCAAGCAAGATTTTTGTCCACTTCGACTTTACCACAGTCGAGTCGGGATTTTCCAACCACAGCTCGTTGTTTGGTATTTCTAACGCATTAACGAGGCGCATCTTAACATTGTCAATTTTTATCTTTTCCCCAAGAGCGTATCTCAATGACAGCTGTGCCTGGAACCCGTCTCTATCCTGGAAGTGAGAAATGCCGGGTTGGACTTGGATATCTCTGAAAAAATCTTTAATAAGAACCGGAAACGTTTTGGAAAGCGACTGAGAGACTGCAAATAGATCCTCAACGTATCCTTCAACCTTGCAACCTATGCTAGATTGCAATATCAAAGAAGGTTGAATGGTCGAGGAATATATCCCGAGTAGTCTCAGAAGAGCATGAACGAACTCATCTTTGCGGTCCAGCTGCTTTAGGCACTGACTGTATAGCTCTACCATTGTGCCTTCTAACGTCTCCCAACCATTGCTGCGGTAAAAATTGGAGAGCTGGTGAAAGTATGATGCTGCTAAGGCATAGTCACCCGTTTCATACTTCAGCAGTGCAATATCAGCCATCATTATTTCCGCAGACTTGAATCGGTTCGCTGCAACATTATGACGGAATATTTGGTCTGTAATCTGTTCATAAAGGCAGTTAAAGTTCTTTTCTGACTCCATTGATAGAGCCAGACAAGGCGTTTCTACACCCGCTGACGTTGATACCACTGGGGGTCGTCTTTTGTCTATGGGCTCGTCATTCAACGAAACCTCAGTGAAGCCGTTCTTTCCATTGAGCAGCAATGGCATACTATGCCATCTATTTCCCCATCCTCTCCTCCGGCCAAGTGCTCCCAACTGGCATCTAGCGAGGTGATACAAATCAGCCTGGGCCGCGGCTAACTCTATACCGCCGGCTTTTTGCGGTGCGGACATGATGGACCCCAATGGGTTTAAGGCTAAAACGGAATTAGGTCTTGAAGTAGAGGACATCAATGAACTGGTCCGTTTAAGAACTTCTGGCCTTGCTCCCGTGGCGAAGCTGGTAAGAACAGTTGCATCAACTAGGTCCTTGCTCGTCCTTAGGGAAACTTTGGGAATCTCAAGGCTCTTAGTAGACGTTTGAATAAGGACTTGGGAAACGGCTGCGTAGGCCCAGGATGAAACGATATTTGTGATAATGTTCTCCTTCCTGGAGGGATCCGGAGCTTGTTTTAACTGAGCCAGTCCAGTTTCGACATCTTTCCGCAACGTTCGGCAAGCAAGGGTAATAAACTCGCTAGCTCTCTCACAGATCTCGGCGAGAAGTGTCAAGTTATGCTTCTCCGCACTTTTTTGGGAGCTACTTTGACGATTTGATGGGGGTGACCGCGCAGCTTTGAGGAGGAGTAGTAGCTGCCTCGAAAAGATATAGACACGAAAATCAAAGACAGATATGTTATTTGCAAGAATCATATCTCTGTATGGTTTCTGTTGGGGCTGAAGTGGAAAAATATCTTGATCCAGTGCAATGGGGTTTGAGAAAAGCTCATCACGGTCACCATCATTGTCGTCCTCATCTTCATCCTCATCCTCTGATGAACTGGATCCTTCTTCCTTTTCCGACGACTCTGCAGCCAGAGCAGCCTCAGCTTTTGATTTGAGGTCTTTGCTGTAATTTAGAAATGTGCCTCCGTGCTGGTCTCCCGTGCCCGAGATTTGATCTCGCAGTGCCGAATCCAGTCCGACAGCAAGCTCATCATATCCTATAAGAGCATCCTCGAAAAGCCCAACATTTTCAAGGCCAAGAGAAAGACCCTCTTTTAGTATAAAGAAAGTGCAGAAGTTCCAGCCCGGCAGGCTTCTCTGTGAGTCCTTCTCACGGATATCAGCCTCATATTGACCCACGCGCAAATCAAAAGATGTGAGAATAAAATATTTCAGCTTCGCGACAAGCTCATCCAATTGCGCCGTTAATTCAGGCTGTTTCTTATCCGCATCCGCTTTTGGAATCCTCAGCTGCGCAACACGGTCAACTGCGGTTTTTGAGGATCCGTTGAAATCGGCCTTTACTTTCTCAAGGACCGAAGTCGAGCCTCTCCCAGGCCATTTTGATGGTGTGGCCTTCTCTGTCACTTCAGGGCTAGGTGCAGTCGATGGTATGACGTGAAGAATTAACCATTCGAACGCATCGTGGTTATCAGGTCCAGTTGGCGCAGCGGATGTCCTAGTTTTTATCCATTCTCGTAACGTCTTTCTAGAGGTCGTCTTATACGTCTCGTTATCATCACATCGTAACAAATATATCTTTAAATATGGTGTCTGTAATAGTCCAGGTATCTGGTGTCTTCTCTGCGATACCGCTCCGCTTGCGCCATCGCTGAGTCGCTTCTGGTCATCTGCTACCGTGTGGGCGGGTTTGAAATCGATTTGCAGGGAGTCAATCGAGCGGACTGGCCGAGTCGAAGACTTCCAGTGGAGGTTTCGGAGGGGAAGGACTTGGGATAGGAGCGGCTTGACTTGAGGAAACAGGCCGAATGGGTCGGTATACTCGACTGCAAGGATAAGGAGTAAGTTATCAGGCTTCCGCATAGAGCTTCAGTACTATTGCATACCGGTTACATTATTCGAATTTAAGTGAGGGGTGGCGTCCATGACGACCAGAGCTTCACCAGTAACAGGAGTAGCATATTATTCTGCACTCATCAAGCGTCCAGCTCAGCGTTGTGAGGGCGGCTTTGGGCGTTTTGCGCTGGCGAGGTCAAGTTTAGCCAAACGGTGGATAGAGGGCCATGTCTTGGCGTTGCTTTTAACTCAACCTCCAGCCTTTTTTTGCAAACTACCTAAGGGAAATTCAGGGATTCAACATTCATCATGATAAGATGTCAATATTCTATTAAAAATGTACTCTGTAGCTACCCTAACAAATGTGAGACTTCAGAAGAAGAAAACTAGCGGGAAAATAACCGCCCCAATTTCCACAAGGAACAAATGTACAATCGGAGACTGGAGTCTGTCTCAACTCGCAGACCCCTGACAGCAAAACAAAACCCAGGTCGCCCTCCTGAAATACAAACACATGAAGTCAAGCGCTCAAACGAAATAAACGGCAAAAGAACAAAGGCACGCTACAGAGTGATTCTGCACTAAGTAGCTAGAAGATTCCGGTTTGGGACCGGCGGGTTGACATGAGACATTACGAGCTCATATCCGTAAGAAACAGCTTGCCAGATATCAGGAATGAGGTTTTTCAGCATCGCCGCAACAATAATTATCAGGAGAGGAATCTAAAAAGACAGAGATTAGTTATGTTACGAGGAGGAATCTAAAGCAATGTTTTAAATAACTTACCCAAATAACAAAGAGATTACGGTCACTGCGGAATCTCTTCATCTTTTGTGCGTGTGCCTTTCTGAGCTGATCCTGGTGTACTTTCGAGATATTCCTGTCGCCTATAGTCATGTCACCAAATTCCTCCTTAGAGGACGAAGCATGAGAACGTGATGAGGCTTCTGCTTCCGCAAAGTGTTGGTCTGCCGCGGCATCTAGAGCAGCTTCGACCATGGAAGACTTCTTGTCAGCGTAGCCAGAGTCGGTTTCATGAGGGTATAGCTCCTCGTAAGCCGGTGGTGAGGAGTTGCCAGTTAACCTGCCCCAGCCGTCCTTCATAATATTCGTAGACCAGGCCGATGTTGGCCTGTGTGGAACAAGGGAGCTGATACGTTGGATCATTGGGTGAGTTTGGTAGTCTGGAAGAGTTGGAATCTGGGGGAGGGTCGGTATCTGAGGGAGCGTAGGCATTTGAGGTAGTGTAGGCAATGCCGGGAGGTTTGGTAGATTAGGAAGGTTAGGAAGGTTGGGGAATGCTCGGTTGACGTTTTGTTGGAACTGGTGAATTTGAGCTGCCAGCTGGTCTCGCCAAGCAACCAATGCCACGGGGGGTGACGGGTTGCGTGCCATGCCAGCGACAACATCAGCCTCGGGAGAAGCGAGGGTAGATGATTGAGAAACGCTAGTTTTCCGAGGAATGGAGAAATATTGTTTCTTCTCCTTGCGGGATTCTGATTTGGTGCGTTTAGGCTGTGCATACAGTAACTCTGGCACATCTGACGTTCGTCCACTGTCTGAATCATCGGTGGAATCTTCTTCAGTGTCAGGTGCATCGCTGGAGGACGTTGGCTCCCAGAATCCGTCGAGAGAAGCAGAGCTTGGTCTGCGGCGCAAGGGGGAAGTTGATCCCACGCTTCTTGAGCGGTAGTGATTGGTAGAAGCAATTACAGCACGGTGTGTTTCCAGAGTGGTTGCAAGGTCAGCAGGAGTGAAGCCGCGCAGATTAGGCGCTGTGATATTGGCACCGGCAAGCCGAAGGCGATGGACAATATGCGTATGTCCACTGAGAGCGGCCAAATGAAGCGGGGTGTTATGATTCTTGTCCTGGACATCAGGGTTAGCTCCTCGGGCAAGCAAGCCCGCCACGAACCTAGTCAACCCTAATGAAGCAGCAAGGTGGAGGAGAGTCTGTCCAGATGGTGAGCGAGAGTTATATTTTGTAGAGCCGGGATTGCCATCCAAGTCCATGAACTCAAGATACACCAGCATCTTTGCGTCGGTGTCCGTGATGTTCGCGCTTTGGTTGTTGCCCGGAGCTTGTCTTTGCTGGCCTCCAGAACCGCCATCAGCCTGGAAATTATTTTGAAGATTCCACAAACTATTTCCGTTGCCCCCCATGATTTGCTGTGCAGTTTGATAGGCATCAGCAGGGTTACTAAGCTTCTGACCCAGTATCCCAAGCGCAATCCTATACATTTGCAGCTCGCGGTCATCCACATAACGGAAGAAGATTTGTGGTTTCGGGATTATGGGCTGTCCTGGCTGCTGCTGTCCCAATCGAGGATGCTCATGCTTAAAGACAACTGGGACTGTGCCCGGCTTCACCGAAGGCGGAGTAAGACAGTTCAGACATTTCTCACCCCAGAAAGTAGTAGTGGTAGCTAAGGTATCACCGAAAACAACCTCCATACCTGGGTAGAAGCCACTACCGAGGAGAGTCACCTCACTTCCACCGGTAGTTGAGCCCTCTGCTGGGACAAGTTTATGAATCATTGAGGGTACTCGTGGCGGAGGAAGTCCCGTCGGCACGTTCCAAGAATGGTTTTGAGTATCTGTACTGGATAATCCTGCAACTTGGTCCTGAGACCTAGTGCGAGGGGAACCGGGGCGGCTTGGGTGAGTGGAATTCGGTGCAGATACCAAGGACGATTGTCCCATGTTGTCTATTGGGTTAGCGGTCTCGAGTGGACTAAAGAACATCCCATCATTATTGTTTGGTGTGGGCGGCCCATTGATGAATTGTGGGTTGAGCATCGCAGGTGTGACATAGGCCTTATCTGAGTTTCCATTGGCAGATGAAAGACTTGAAGGCAAGGGAGAGTTGCTAGCAGATGGGGACGTTCTCTGGGTCTCGATTCGTGACATGGTCAATCCCGAAGGAACTTTCCCAGATCCGCTCTGCTTCCGTCGCTTCGCCAGAGGCCCAGTACCGTCAGAAGGAGAGGCTTGGCGAGAGAGGTTCCGGGGGGTAGTGATAGGAGCAGTTGCAGTTGTATTATTATTATTCTGAGACTGATTCGAGGAAACGGGGGTTAATGGGTATTGTCGATTTCGGAGTGCTTGCAGATCGTTGGCGGAAGGAGACATTTTATAGGGCACCGAATGCACGAAAGGCTTCGACAGATCAATCCCGGGGTTCCCAGGGAACATTGCCGCAGGTGGGAACTGGGGGTCCGTTACTGTAGAACTGGGAGCTGCGGCATAGTTTGCTGGCGCATGTGTCTTATGGTCATCGGTGATCATGATGGAATTGGTAATTGCTTGAGCAATTGGGTTGTCCAAGTAGTCAAAGATGGTAAAAAGGACCCTAAGTCTCCATTTAGTATGTTGCGATATAATAAGACAAAAACAAGGCTGTTATGCAATAACTTACTGGAAGCCCACTTTCTCGTTCTGATGTCTGCAATAGCACGCAATTCTCATTGGCAACTCTACTTGCATTGCACCAAGGGGCGCAATGGGCAGAGAAGGATCACAGTTTGTCGAGTTAGGGGTTCTAGGAGGATCTGTCCAGTCCTTGATCTCTGTGGTGTTGAACACAATAACCCGTTTATCCTCGTCTCTCTGGAACAATTCGTCTTCTTCCGGCTTCCGCTGTTTTTTCCGCGACGCACGCTTTCTCTCTCTTTGGATGCAGCCAGCACAGATTTTGACTTCCGCCCCTCCCAGTGGAAGGTCTTCGTCGCCCTGGCTTTCCTCCGAGTCCTTGGCAGACTTTGAACTGACATCTTCACCCCGGGCTTTTGCAAAGGCTCTCTCCCGCTTTTTCTTGTCCTGAATGGCACTTGTGCATAGTACACTGGCGCGGAGTTCTAGGATATCTGGAGACCGTTTGATATCAGGCTTGGCGAGGAACTTTGGCTTGGAGATGGCGTGGCTTGGAAGACGCAGTTTCTTAACTCCAGGCGGCATCGGGTAGAGAGTTAACTTGATGGGGATTTGCGTTTCGACGCGAGACTTGAGCGAAGTGGGATGGACAATCAGGCGGGGGCGAATATAGTTCTCCATGCTGATGTTTGGGTGGAACACAGCTGGATTGCGGTCATTCAGAGGAAAAACCACCCCGGGAGTGTACTTTAGCGATTCGAAGGCCTGGCGCGGTGACCTGAACGTAGAGGTCGGAGATAATGTCGCTGAAAGCGGCGAGCCGCTGTTCATACCGATCCCACCAAAAGCGTCTTTTAGAGCTGACTGCGAGCCTCGACTATCCCAAAGCCCCTGTCCGGTGTAAAGCGGTGTAGAGTCACCAGGACTTTGGAACACAAACGGGTTTACGACAGCTGACTGCTACAGAGAAGAGTTAGTATCTTTGTTGGAGGAAATAATGATATCTTCGGCGATACATGTAAATAAATTGATGGAATGGGAGAGTACTGACTTGTTGCGATGAGCCTGCATCACTGGAGGATCCGGTAAAGGTGGAGGAAGAAGGTGTGCGGAACGATTGTTTGAAAACGGTTGGTTTGCTCTTTTCGGTATTGAGCTCCATCTTGAGTGGACTGGGACTGCTGGCAGCGCTATCAAAGTCAAAGGCTGAGGCCATCGCTTTGTTGCTCGACTCAACATCATGCTCCATGGAGTCATCCCTGGCCAAAAGGCCGCCGCTCTCCTGACCAAGAAAGGCACTTTCGTCGCCCAGGGAGAGCTGATCTGCGTTTGGCCAGCCAGGAATATATCGTTCAGTTGCGGTGCTGTCTGGACTGAAGAGTCCGGAGTGGTTGGAGGCCAGCGAGGCATTCCGCAGATGGCCAGTAGGCGAATCCATCGAGGAACTGTGGCTAGAATCTTCTGGAGAGTCTGATCGAGTGTCCGACGGGGTTGAGCCCGCTGGTGGAACGTCATTCTGAGACTTGTTTGGCATTTCGGAAGGGGACAAGCACGACATGGCGTCGGAAAGCTGGGGAGCACTGGACGGCCGGAAGAACATGTCTTCAAAGTCCCGGCTGAGGCTGGGAGTCGAGGCATTGAGCACCGAAGGGTCGAAGCACAGAGTGTCTCTGTCGTCCATGATATTGTCCATATCTCCGTCCATGATGATGGGCTCCATCTCTCCGACCCTTGGCTGGATCGATCGCGACCAGACTTCCGTTTAAAAGAGAAGAAAAAGAGAGAGAGAGAGAAACGGTACTTTTGACTCAAAAGGCAAAATAAACAAGCGATGGGAGTACTCCGTACACCCTTTTTCTCGTCGCGTATGCTCTCTCCCTGGAACAGAACAGTTGTGGGAGGTCGACTCTGTCGTCTCGTCTCGTCTCGCCTCAGGGGGCGCTGCTCTCACGACAATGCGGGTGCCTGGAACTAGCTGGCCGAGCACGCTGAGCAAACGGGGGATGCGCCTGTTAACACGGGCCGGGTCAGGCAGCTCGGACGGGCAGCGGGTGGACGAGAGGCCCCCTCGGTGGGAGCAGGCAGGAGACAGGCGACGGGGAGAGGCTTTCAGAGGCACAGGCAGCGTCGGTCGGGAAGGTCTCGTGCGGACGAAGGTCGAAATCCAGGGATGGCCGTCGACTTTTCAGCGTCCACGCCTTTTGTGTCGGTGAGGTTCGTCTTTCCCCAGCCCGCAGCGAGCGGCAAGCCACAACGTCAGCTTGGCGCGCTTCTCGCCAGCCAAAACCCTCCCAGCGCAGACCGAGACTGAGAGCGCACACGGCGAGGATTCAGCAGCAGTGGGATCCCTTGCAACAGCCGACTCTGCGCCGTTCGAGCTGCTCGTTGAAGCGTCGCCTTCGGACGGGATTTTCCTTCTCGTTTGTTGTTTCTTTCTTTGCTTGCGTTTCTTTTCAACGACAAAAAAAAAAAAAAGAGCAAAAAGACGAAACGCTGGCTGGTGAAGGCGCTAAGCCTGTTTGGGACATGCCGCAGGAGCGACTTTTTGGGTCTTTTTGTTAGGGATCAAAGACGAACAGACAAGATGATAGGCAGCGAGGTGGAGATGACGGGGATGGAGTTATATCTGGAGGCCGGCGACCTGGCTAGCTACTTAGAAGCGTGTGGTGCGAAGCTACAGCGAGCAGCCTTCGAGGGAATAGCGGCTTCGGCCCGGCTGAGGGAGAGGGGCCTTCCTGGGGACTCAAGACAGATACCTTCATATTAAACCAGGAGCAGCCAGACGATGGCGATGGTGAAGACGACGGCCGGGTGCAGCTACGTTTAGGGAGGAGGGAGGATGGCCCAGTTTCCCTGGCTCCCTCTGCTCAGCCTGATCAACGGGGGTTGCTTCGTTATACCCCCTATTACATTCCCTCTATACCGCGTGTCTTATGGGCTCCCTGGATAAATAGAGAAACAGAGACAGCCACTCAGCATTGCCTGGCCCATGGAGCTACCTACGGGTCCTAAGAATAGGCGTTCGAGCGTTGTCTAGGCTGGCCAGCCTGCTCAGCTACCGGAGGTCGGTGCTGGTATTCCCCCGGACGCCTACGGAGCCTACCGATGGAATAATAATAAGTTACCTGCCTGCATCTAAAGTCTGGCAGGACGTCTGCAGACTGTGCATGTGTCTGCATTATTGTCTGCATTGTCTACAACAATGGCGAGCGTGCGTGGGAACCGTTCAAATAACGGGCAGCAAACAACACCAATATACCGATTTCAATATAGAAAAGCGATATCTACACCTCGGATGCCACACAGGGTTCTCTTCTGCTCCTTCATGTCTCCCTTCCTCTGATCAGGAGCCGGGACCAGACACGAATAGATGAACGAGATGTAAAACAGTCCGACGCTACGGAGTACAGTTTTGTTTAGTTAGTTGCTAGCCTGCGATTGGAGGATCATTCGCTTGTCACCTAGCACGCTGTTTACGGGGTGATAGTCGACGGTCCTTCAGCTCAAAAAGATGACGGTCATCGTCGTTATTTCTTGGTTATTATTGAATATTATTTACTCTTGTCTTACCCGTGGGACAAGGCGATCTATTAATAAATTTTACACGTGGTTACATGGGTCCTGCAGGGCTCGGGTTTGGCTCTATCCCTGTCGCTTCTTCACATGTGGAGGACGGGTATGCCCCATATACTTGATGATTATATGTCATTTTACTCAAAGCATATAACTTATGGATATGGGGTAAGAAAATTATATGAACTTATACCTGGAGAAGGTCTACTAGAAATGCTCTCTATCCCTCGACTCAGGACGATTTTTTGACGCAGAAATCAAGGAGATGCCTGTATGAATACTCAGAGTATTGATATTAGGTAGTATATAGGTAGAAACCCGCACAGTCATGACCAATGCTTCTGTCCATACCGAACAAGCTCAGTCATAAGTTTGCCGCCAGCAGATACATCGTGGTAAGGGTCAGACAAGTTTGCCATGAAGCAGCCGCCTGGCTGCTCACTGCAGCTTCGCTCACCACCACTGCAGATACCAACGATCGTAGGATGGCCATCGATGTACTCCCACATGGGGCCCCCAGACCACCCGGCAGACGCAAACACCTTAGACTCGAGCTCGACACCAATCTCTCCATGAGGATCAACGCCGTCCAAGGTTAAGTTAGTGACCAGCATCTGCGTCATGCCCTTGAACGGCTCTGTCGGGTATCCAGAGCTCAACCACGGCCCCTTGACATACGCCTGCGTATCCTTCCACCAGGCAGTCCCCATCCATCCCACTCGTTCGCCCAGAGGCTCACACAACCTGCATATCACATAGTCTAAACCCGTAACATTGAGCGTGTTCTTTACCCCGCGGCACTGCGAGACATACGAGCTTCCAAAAGGCTCCGCTTGTTTCCTCCCATGCCCAAATCCAGGCACAAACCGCATCCACCTTCTGACTCCATAGTTCCACGGGAAACAGTGGCTTGCAGTGAGGAGCAGGTTCTTTCCAACAAGAGTTCCCGTACACCATCCGCCTTTGTCCCCCCTGAAACGCCGAAAGAATATCCTCCCTATCGTCGACCATGGATACCCTATCGTGGCAGTGACCCGGAACTGGTCGAACGGTGACCCTTCTATGGACACTGGGGCGATATCAGTGCCGTAACTCCTGATATCAAAGTGGTAGGGCGTGGTGGTGTTGCTTTCGTTGCTCACGTTGGGGTTGAAGCCCGGTGTGCTGCCATATTCGCCCTTCTCTTGAGTCCCTTCAAACTCCCACGTTGCATCGCTTGGGTTCAGATTCCAATTTTCATCCACCGTCAGTCCCTCCGCCTGGAGGTCTGGAAATGCCTTTCCACAGAGCCCTCTGCCTTTAGGCTCCAGAGGAATCACCGCTGTAACGAGGGAGTCTCGGAGCAAGAATAATGTAACGAGTGGCCATATAAAGTGCATGGTAATGAAATAGAAGAAGGTCGAAAGAAGTGAGTGTACACATGGGATGGGAAAGCTATTCTGCCGTACCTCTTGCGCTGTTCTCCTCGGTATGGCATATAACTATACGATCTATAGGACCTGACATGGACAAGGACACAAACAACGCCTGCTTGCTTTGGTCTGGATAGTCAACGGAAGTTCAGCAAACGCAGGAATGGCTGGATGCTGCCTTCCTTAGCCCAAGAGATATACGTGTAGTGAAATGTAAGGGGAGGGGCCTTCTCTCTTTCCCTCATAGCTTGATATCCAGCCCCCACGACAGGCAGAGGAAGTATTAGCGGCTTCAAGGCGGCTGCCAGTCTCATTCTTGGGTATAAAATCAACGTCATCTATGGTGACAGTCGGGTATCTGCTATATCTCAGGCATCAGAGGTGATTTGGACATGTCAGGTTCAACATCTCGAAGCTGCCAAAAGGTCATCAGTATATTGTATATCAATATATCGCCAGTTGCCAATTCTTCAGTTCAAGCACCTTGATTAACCCCTTGACCCAGAGTTTTTGTTGACTGGGTCTACCAAAAAGTGTCGCGTGTCTACATATAACGGCCAATAGCATCTTGGATATCAGTGTCGAATTCCACTCTGGCCTGTAAAAACGTAAAAACGGTCACCTAGAAGTTGACTGCAGGATGAACTACCCATTCTACCGCTCAGGTATAGTCATTAATTGTGTTTCCACTGTCTAGGTAGGTAAATGGAAGATTGATAGACAGCTTGGTTCTAAACTTATCTTCCCTAGCAAAACTCGAATCAAAGCCTTATGGCAGATGCTAAGTGCAGGTTCCTAGGAAGATTAAGGGGATGGCCTTGACATCGCTGTCATTACCAGGGTAGATTCGCCCATCTCTTGCTCTATAACTAACTAATGGCTAGATGTTGTATGGTAGCTTGGCTCGCCGGCTAGTTTAGTGTGCCTAAAAGCTTGAGCTTGAAGTTACTCATATTTATTTATTTCAAATTGAACCAACCCCGCAGGCAGCCTCAGTAACAACATCTTCATTTCATTTTTGGAGGCCTATTCTTTTTCTTGCATTCTTACTTACTGTTTTAATGCTTTCTTTACCTACTATATCGCTATATTACCGAGTTCAAGCGTAGCTGTCAAAAATGTTCAAGAAAAAGCCATCGGTTCGACCCCCCACACACCTATCTATGACCCATCAAGGCAGCAGTGCTAACATATTCATGGCAGATCAAACCACTTGCACCTCTTCGTTCCTCTGATCGGAGGAAGATTGCAAACAAGATCATCCAGGAATACGGCATCTCAGTCCCAGAGGCACCAGCAGCTCAGCCTGAAGCTGACGAGACATCAGCCCAGCCCGCCACAACCGCCTCTAGCCTCTCATCTATTCGAAACTCGCTTCTGCCAGAGAACACTCTAGCAGGACGCTTTTCGACCACTGTGGGACCAGACTTACAACTTGTTCATGGTACTTTATACGTTGGAACGCACCCAGACGGTGAAGAACGAGTATTATGGATCAGGCTTGAGCAAGGACCAGGAACAGATGGAAGGATATACCCTACAGTATATTCACTATGGCGCAACCCAGGGCTGGTTCCCTTGCTGTGTACAACAGGCCATGTTATGGAGAAGCTCTACAACGGCGCAGATCTTATGACCCCAGGTCTTACAAACGGTCCCCCATTCCCAGCAGGAGCCGTGAAAGGATCCGTGGTTGCTGTCTCGAGTTTGGATAAGCCTAGCGTTCCCACATTCGTAGGTGTATGTGAGATTGATGTTGCTGGCCTAACACAGGTACAAGGCGCAAAGGGACATGCTGTCAGGGGGATACAGTGGGAGGGTGATGAGATATGGGGCTGGGGTTCGACAGGAAAGTCTGGTCAGCCATCGCCAGATCACCTGGATGGTTGGATTCGCGAAACCGAAGTGGCGGAAGAGAAACTCCAGGACCTAGATCTAGGCGATGATGAAGATTTAGATGGAGTCGCGGATGGAGGTGTTCCTATTAACCGACCTCTAGAGGAAGAACAAAGGGTAGGGGAGGAGGCGGAAGAAGAAGAAAAAGGTGGAGAAGAAGAACTTCCGCCTCCAACCACAAAAGGTAAGAGTTACTATTACTTTCTCAACGACGGATTCTAACAAGGCAAACGATACTAGAAATCGATGATGTCTTCGAAAAAGCATTCATATATGCGCTCTACCAGCACAAGAAAGATCACCCCGGAGACCAGAACCATGGCCTGTCATTCCCCATCCAGCCATCGTTCTTGATATCCAACCTGATCACTCCGTTCTTACCAATATTTTCGCCAAACCAGGCACAATATTACCAGATCAAGAAGACATCCTGGAAGAACGTTAAGAAGTTTGTCAAGCATCTCGATAAGATAAAGTTACTCAAGTCAAAGGACAGAGGAGGGGAAACAATAGTCATGGATGTTGATTTTGATGACATCCTTGTCGACCAGTTTGTCCCTTACCGGCTGCCCAAGAAGACAAGCTCAGGGGGCGCAAAGCCAAAGGCTGCCTCTGAAAATACCTCAGGAAGCGTGTCATCCGATCAGGTCAACGTTAAGACACTCTACCGCCCAAGCAGCAAGCTGGTACCTGATCTATTTCCCCCCTTATCCAACACCGATGTGAACAACTACTACTCAGCCTCCGATGTCTCCAAACGCCTGAACGATTACATTTCCTCCCAAGATCCACCTATTATCTCTCCCTCTAACCCCCGGATTCTCACGCTCAATGCCTTCATCAGCAACAAAATTATCCCTTCCAACGATGTCGTGACTCTTTCACGCGGGACTATCCCACGAGATACTCTGCTGAAAAGGCTACTCGAGGACCCTTCACTATGTGCACCTTTCCATGCAATTCTTAAACCCAATCAGACACTCTCGGATGTGAAACCCAAGCCGGGTGCCCTCCCGAAGACAACTATAACCATTGAACGCCGCACGGGATCCAAGTTGGGTACCAAATTAGCTGGCCTAGATAGATTCGGCATATCACCCCAGCTACTAGCAGATGAGCTATCGAAGAAGTGTGCGAGTAGTACCAGTGTTAGCCAGGCAGTTGGTGGCGCCAAGGGGGAAATGGAAGTCTTCCTTCAGGGTGACCACCGAGGGGTAGTAGAGAAACTCCTTGTTAGCAAGGGCCTCAAGTCCCAGTGGATAAGCATTGTGGACAAGTCCAAGAAAAAATGAAATGAACCTCCTAGTGTTGACTACTTTGAGCGGAAGTTTTGAGACTACTACCACAAGGCTATTTTGGATATTCTTGGAAATGGGTAGGAGGTCAAATAGTAACGGTTTATGAAAAATCTAGATTGTTACGGAGTACTTCCTTAAAAATGGACATCTAGCTCCCCTAGCCTTTAAAAGTTCTAAATCCTCAACCTATCAATAACAGAATAAGGGGTATGCTCAATAACAAGGTAGCTGCCGAGAGAATGACGTTGTTTTAAGTAGTTGGCCGGAGATCTAGATTGAAGCAAACAAAGCAAACACAAGAGACCACACCACGAAAGTTGCGGCTTTCCACAAGAAATTATTCCAGAGCATCGCTGCATCTCACTACTCTGCGTTTGAAATACGGAAACACCTCTCTCGAACGGTTGTTTCCTCTTTTACTAGCCATACACGACTGTTCGCTGGCTTCATTATATCGACACAAGTATAGCGGGCGAATTACAACCTCGAGAAACCAGGCGCTGGGCCATCGTTGATGATGGCATCACTACTTCTTTCCGTGCTTGCGATTCAGACAATCACCTATTTAATCAATACAATTGGCGCTAGCACTATTGATAGCCTGGTACTTATATTCTTTCATCCATCACTATGTTCTTCAGCTAACCTCTCTGTACTAGCTATGGCTTCTGTATATCAAACTCCCGAACCAAGCGTCGCAAACGGCTCGAGAACAACGGCAAGCGAAGCTCGAAGTAATTCAACTTAAACGGGAGATGGGCGCTACCAGCTCCCAAGACGAGTTTGCGAAGTGGGCGAAGCTACGGAGAAGGCACGATAAAGCTATGGAGGAATATGATGTTAAGAGTACGCATCCATCTTCACAAGAACTAGCAATCTGGGCTATAACAATACTAGGAGGTGTTTCGGTAACTGACGTATTTATCTACCATATAGACAAAAAGCTGAACGCGATGAAAGCTTCATTTGACTGGACGATCAAGACTGTCCGATGGGCTTCTACCACCGGTATTACCATAATTCTTCAGTTCTGGTTTTCCAGATCACCTATATATGACCTGCCTCGGGGGTGGTTTCCATGGCAGGTGGAATGGATCTTATCATTCCCCCGCGCTCCCTTGGGAACGGTAAGCATACAGGTATGGGGAGGGGCCTGTGGGACTGTTATCGCCCTGATAGGAGGCGCTGTTGCGGCTGTTGTACCGGCTCTGAAAGGCAGTAAGCAATCCAAGGGACCGGCAGTGGCACAGAGGACAGGAACTCCAAGAGGGAGTAGGGAACAGACACCCACAAGGAAGATGCAATAGCAGGTGAAACGAAGAGAGAAGCGTCTACTAATGTTATTAATGTGTAAAACCCCATGCTACGATACTCATGATAACTGTTAATTTCAAATCTCAAGAACATTGTTGATCGGCTTATAAACAAGAGTAAGAATTGGGGATGGACTGGGATGGGTAGGGGGATGTTCATCAGATAGGTTTTAAAATCTTGATCTTCAACAGCCATTATATGGCCTCTGTGCTTGACTCTATGATTTGTATATCATCACTTGAACATGTATGAAGTAAAGAATCTGGCCCTTTCGAGGGGGCTTCTGCAATTGAATCTCTCCACGAACACAGCAACTATCCGAAGCACGGAAGGCTGAGTGAGCAGAGACACAATTACCGCTTTCCATAAGCTACAGGTTCGGTGGTAGGGAAGAAAAAAAGGGTGAACTCCTCGCCTCAAGAATAAGCCCCATCGAGTTACTCACCCAGTCCTGAGGATTCAGAAACAGGCAAGCAATCGCATAGCTATAGGATCTCGACGAATGGCAACCTTCTTAACCAGAGTCCCTCGACCGACTCCCATTGTTTCCCCAAGAAACCTCCTCGACGCAACCCCCGAATCAGCTGCAACTTCACTCCAATGCCAAAACGTGAGACTCGTATCGTCATCCCAGAGATGTCCTAGCACTGGAAAAAGAGACTGTGAATAGGGAGAAAGCTGAAGAGTGCAGACGGTTCAACAAGGGTCGGAGCCAGTGCGTAGGTGGGTAAGAGGGCGTAAGCTGCTATGAAGTGCTTCTATGGCAGCGCGTTTCCGCAGTGCCTGGCACGAAGCCAGGGCGTCCGGGGACTTTCTCCCAAAGCAAGGTATTGGTACGAGCATCGAAATGCCCAGTTCGTAAGCTTTGAATGCGATTCTTTGAGCGAGGAGTTACAGAAGAAAAAAAAAAAATAAGAAAGCAGAAAAAAGTCGCTTAGATTTAAGTGGTGAGGCTTAGTTAGCCAGAGACTGTGTTTTTATCCTTTACACGTGATTATAATACCATGACTAATCAATATTTTCCCCTATTTGGAGTTTTTAATACAAGAAGCCATATAAATACCATATGTTACACAGCCTTAAAGTGAGTCGGCCAATGGTATTTTGAGAAATGAGTAATGTCTGGTAACTCATGTAATCAGATGTTGCCGTTATATGAAGCTCCACGACTCCAGGTTTCCTTCACTGATCGAACAAATATATGGAACGTTGACGGCTCGTAGCCAGTTAAGAACTCCTAGTCTCAAATTATGGCACCGAAGCAATCGCTAACAGGAAAGCTTTCCGGTGGGAAAAACAAGAGGGTTCGTTTCAAATCACCTTTGGCGCAGTTGAGACCTCAAAACTTACATCTATCAACCCAGTCGCTCAATGTACCAATAGCCGCCTTCACAATGGCCGTTTTACTTACAGGATACTGTTACCGAAGTATCCGATCCGCACGCGATAATGCTAAACGTACTTCTATATATACATCTTCCGGCAGAGGCAATGGGCTATAGTGACGTGCAGGGTTCTGATATCCAATTATATATAAAAAAGAAAGGGACGGAGGTTCTTTCATATGAAAAATGCGCAGGGTGCAAGATACAGGCTTATCAGCTCTGTCCAATTCGTTCCAGGGTCATTATGCAAGAGAACTGGGATAGTTGGAGTAACGATACTCTATCGATTTGGTCTATTGCCAACGAGATGCGACGCTGTCCCCACCAACCGATGTTATATCAGTCTATACTTGAAAATGGACTTTAAACCGGATATCGGCAATTTTCGGATAACTTTGAGCCAGCTATTTGCCTTTTGTCTCTGCTGGGTTTGCCTCTATACCACCAACTGACTCGAGGAGAGCGCAATAACGTTGGGTTTATCCGGTAGACTCGAAGCAGCGAAAGAAGTTGACTCGAGCTACTGCATCAAGCAAGGCGGCTATTCTGGTTTACCAAAAATGACTTCTGTCTTGAGTGGCGATAGAGCTTTATTCTCTTCTAAACATGTACATGCGACAAACATGATAGTACCCAAACCTATCAAAGCACGTGTATAGCACTATCACACGCTGGAAGACTGACGTACAAGTTCTGTATGCTTAATATTTGACTGAATCAACAAGACAAATAGCCAACCCATAAAAACAGAGACAGACAGACAGCTCGCATCCTAACCTTTGTTTCTCCCATCACCACACAAACATAGGCTGAAATTAAAAACATGTACATAAAACCCATTCCTAGTAGAAAAGACGCCTGACACGCCATATTCTTGCTTTGCTAGACACAAGTAAATTCATCCCTTGGAAATTAGATAGTGGGTTAACAGGGAATAGAGACAGGAGAAAAGAAGTGGAGGTGGGCGAGAGAAGAGTTAGATTATTTTTGATTGGGTATATTTATTGCGTCAGGGGAAAGAATCCCACTTCTGTAGCAAATCTGGTATCATAAAATAGAGGGAAAGAAAACGTTAAGCAAAAATTTTCTAGTGAATATGTGTCATGTATGTGCATATCAGGCACTATTCACAGGGTACCACAGGCTTCTAGTGGCTGTTATGGTTGAGGACAATGGTACATTGGCAGGAGTTGCCAGGCGTTAAATCATAGATGCTGATTTTCCACTGATGAGGCTAGTATTAATTCTCCCTCATGCTGACCCCAGTGTATTATGTTGCGTAGGTATTCGTACGTCAACATGGTGGTCATGGCAGAAGGGACAGCTCGGAAAAGGTTTGTACCTATACCGGCATAAAACGCTCTCCAGCCTTCTTCTTTCAGTATTGTTTGGAACGTTCGAATAACTCCACGATAGCGAGGACGATTAGGCATTCCATCTGAAGATGCAGCTCCAACACCAGTGGCGCTACGGTATGTCTCTTCCGAAACACGGAATGAAATCCCTTCTGGTGACGGGGCGGGACTAATTCTCTGTTGCGTCTGTAGTCTGGTGCGCAGTACTTCATGCGGGTATGTAGCTGTGCTCGCGCAGATTTTGCTAAGGAAAGTGGCAGCACCAATGCCGACCCAGTGCGGATTACCTGCATCTGGGTGCTCACCCATCATGAACCCTGTGAATGCGAGTTTGAAATACTCATAGAGAGGAAATTGAATGGCGACGTGGGAGAGGCCAAGGAGGGCAGGCGTGAGACCGGAATAAAACGCCCGTATGCCTTCGCTTGCATACATCTTGCGTGCAGCGTCCAGGGTATTCTTATAGTACCATGGAGCGTGGAATCCGTCATTGGACGGCCGTATGCTCTGGGACATGAGTCGAGTTTTTATGACCCATATAGGGTTTGTTGCAATTGTTGAGCAAGCTCCAGCAGTTAATGATGCATATGTTCGAGCAAGCCACCAGTTTTCTACATAGAGGGTACTATATTAGTAGATTGATTCTATAAGATGTTCCAGGCGAGAGCTTAATACCTGTTCGGGAATAGAAGTAGTCCCTAGCCCTGTCGTATATGGTCAAGTAGACAGCCCACGTAGGAAGGTAGCCCAGAAGCATTGGTCCTAGGCCCTTGTACAGCCCACGCAGACCCTCATCCCGCCAGATAGTCCTTCCAGTCCCTATCATGCCTTTATACAGGGCCTCTGTCTGCACCAGTTTCCCATTTCGTCGCAAGAAGCCTCCCTGGGCCTGTAATTTGGTTTTGATAACATCCAGCGGACAAGTGATGATTCCAGAAGCGACACCTGCTCCGGCTCCACAAAACGGTGTCACATAGCTCTGAGGAATGCGGGTTGAATAGACTTGCAACCGTGCAAGTAAGGATGAGTTTGGGGGAGGCTGAGCTCCCGGGTGAAGTTGAGGTATAGTCGACGTCTGTGAGTCTGCATTTGAGTGTTGTTGATGATGGTGATGCTGTTGCTGCTGCTGCTGCTGCTGTGTTGATGAATGAGTGGTAAATGTCTCCGCCGGTTTGGTACGGTCCAGAGACATCCTTGCCGGCTTTGATGGAGCAAAGGTCTCACTTAGCAGGATAATCGATATCGCTGCATGAGTGCGGAGGCGGGAATAAAGACGGTGGTAGCAAAACGGAGAGCAGTAGGGCCTATGCAAAATGAGGGATATGTTGAACTATATGTATCTCGGTATATCGGTTCGTCTCTCGGGCCTCGAGGGTACTTCTCCGCCTGTATCGTCTTTTGGAGCGTTGGAGACAGAAAGAAGTGGCCGTTGATAAAGCCTACACAGCTCCAAGCTGGAGCAGGTGGAGGCTAACAGACAACTCCAGGCATGGGCGGGGGGTAAAGGATAGGCAAAGCTGGCAAAGGTTGACGGAAGATATCTTAAATTCCGCCGATAGACAGGGAGGCTTCTTCCAAGGCGTAGTGCGTGGATAACTATAGCAGGCGTCCAGCCGTATCAAATAGGCCGTAATTAAGGTAAGAGACAAGCTTATCCTGTAGATCAAGCAGCACTGTCTCCTGGATCGTACTTTGTGCGTAAAACTGTCCCGTGGAGTAAGAAGAAATAGGTCGAATAGAGGCCCTGGTTCATGCCATCCGCGGCCCAGAATATGTAAGTGAAGTTACTTTTTTGGTGGTTGAAATCACGAGATCCGACGACGCCGAACTGGTCCGAGCGTTACATTTTTGCACACTGCCAGCAAACCTCAGCAACATCACCAACCCAGTGATTGGCCGACCAGGACGACCGCAACAACCGCCAGCCAGCCAGCCAGCCGTGAGAAATCGCCGCATAGCACACCGAGAACAGGGTGAAGAGCGTCTCGAGACAGTTTGAAGAGTCAAGGAGCCGAAGATATTATCCGAATCCGAACCGGCGCGATGGCTTTGACGTCGATGATTACCCGGGTCTTCGAGAAACCCTGGGTCACCAAGGCGATGACGCCGATTGCCAACTGGTACTGCAATGCCGCAGGATACAGGAAGTTGGGCCTAAGGTGCGTTATATTAGCCATTGATGTGGATAGGGGGTAGATATGGGATAAATGGGGCGAGACAGCTACCATTGCCAGTGTTTGGAACTGGCGGAAGAAAGGAAAGGCTGTGATGGCAATGGCAGATATATAAAGAGAAGATGAGAGAGAGAGAGAGAGAGAGAGAGAGAGAGAGGTGGAGGAGGTAAAGAAAGAAAGAGAGATGCTAACTTGTGGCATTGACTGTGGACAGATATGATGATTTGATTCCAGAGGACAATGACACTGTTCAGTTGGCGTTGAAGAGACTTCCTCCCAAGGAAGCCTATGACCGCATGTACCGCATCCGCCGAGCCGTCCAGGTAAGTGCCTGCTCAGACACCACTTCTCTCTCCTATCTATATCTACTCTTTGTCTAGATGAGGCCTGCAGACTAACAAGTGACTCTAGTGCTCTGTGGAACACCAGCTTCTGCCGGAGAAGGACCATACCAAGCCAGAAGATGTATGTCTGTATATATATTGTTTATTTTTTTTCCCCCCCCCTTCAGCCAAAGAAACATGGACTGACTGTTTGTTATAGGATATCCGATACCTCTCCCCCATTATCGAGGCCATCAAGCGTGAGAACGCCGAGCGTGTCGAACTCGACTCCCTCATCATCAAGCGATAAATTCCCGTCTGACCAGCCAGTTCATCCCGCCAGCCCGTCAATGTCAATGATACCATGAACAGGAGGGATGATATGAGATGAGAGAGACTTGGCTCAGTAAAAAAGAAAGGGTCCCAGATCAGAGAACACAACTCACCAATATCAATGTTTAAATATTACACTCCTGTCGACTCTCTTGACCTTCATTTTCCTTGTGTTTCCGCTTTTTTGATAAACATGTACAGATAGTTAGATACGAGGAAGTCAATTGCATTGTACATCTCGTGCAGCCAGTAGTAGTAATGTCGGAGGTATATCAAGAGTCTATGATATAAACGGTAAGATACAGTGAGTGTGGGGTAGAATTGAGGCATCACGCCTGCATGACGGCAACATCTACGTTCTCCCACCTCCACATGTACCACATGAAGAGACTTCTATAGGGTGAGAAGGGCGCTGCTATCTCTATCATGTCCTTTTCAGACATGTACTTGAACTTACCTCCGCCCTTTGCCTTGAGCTTGCTTACATCCCGTCCTGCAAAGGCCGCCATACCACGTCTACCAATTAGTACCTCTACAAGCATTTGACACTCTAGGAGAGGAATGGAAAGAAAGACAAGAGAAAAAAAAAAAAAAAAAAGAAAAAAAGAAAAAGAAAAAAAAAAAGAAAAAAACTCACTGGACACCGAGATCCCCCGTCGAAAAGACGTCCATCCGCTTGAGGCCAAAGAGCAGGAACATCTCAACCGACCACTTCCCCAGTCCCCGCACGGCAATCAGCTTGTCCAACACCTCCTCGTCACTGGCCGTCAGCAGCATACGAGCAGACAGCTCGCCCGAGGCAAACTTGTCAGCCAGGCCATGAATGTACTCTGCCTTGCGCTGGGAGAGACCGGCGGTTCGGAGGGTAGGGATGTCCATGGAAACCACCTGCTGGGGAGAGGGGAACGGGACCGGCTTGTAACGTAGTCCAGCGTCACCAACTTCATCCTCGCCGTCTCCATCCGCTTCAACTTGGGTATCTGTGGTGGTGGTGGTGGTGGCACTGAATAAAGAGATGAATTTGCTCTTTATCGACTTTGCAGCTGCCCCGGAGACCTGCTGGCCTATGATGCCGCTGACGAGGGCCTGGAACGGGTCAATCTCGACTGCGAGGTCTGCTGGTCTGAAGGGGGCGTCGGGGAACTTGTTGATGACCGGCTTGAGCCTGGGGTCGACTGAGAGCAGATGTGCAATTGCTCCTGCCAGGAGGTTCTCTACCGTGGTTGTAGGAGTGGTAGTGGTGGCAGATGGGTATGCTGTGATGTGTGAGCCGCGCGGGGTGAGGAGGGGAGCTGCTGTGCGATGGGGGTCGACGGGCCGGGCAAGGCTGCTGGCTGGAGTTGGAGTTGCTGGAGGAGGCAGAGACGGCGGCGGAGGAGGTGTTGATGCCACCACCGAGACGACCGTCTTCGTCTTCTTCTCAGCCTTGGACTTGGTGATGCCTCTCGGCTTCTTCTCTGTCTTCGTCTTCTCTATCTTTGTCGTCGTCACCTCTTCCGCCTTCTTCAACGCTGCCGCAGCACTGACTCTGGCTGACCGTCGGGGAGCCATGGGGGCCAACAGACGCGGTATCCAGCACTTCACCAGCATCCAACGTCGCAACAGCGCTCATCTATCTGTCACCACCAACGTCTGTCTCTGTCTGTCTGTCCTGCAAGGTTAGTCACTGTCTCGTCAGGATTATTATTAGTTAATACGAAGGGCGGTCTTTACGAAGCTAGGTAGGTCGAGTACTGGTACGTACCAAAGTACCTTGGACTTCTGACTCTGGTTCACCCCCCCGTTGCACTGCTTTTTCCAAGATACTTACTTATCCTATATGGCATCGGCTGACTCAACCAACCAAGCTTCGCCGCGTTTCTTTTTTCCCCCGACTCGACCAAGCAGAGGAAAAAGCTTGCCATTGCATGTGCTCTGCTTGCTTGCTTGCTTCAGGGGCCAAGGGCAAGGTCACAGCCAAGGTCAGGATCCAAGGCAGCCGCCCCAAGGACTAGGAGGGGACATTTAACTAGTTATTTGAAAGAGGAAAAAAAAAAAAGCAAAGAACGGGTCCTCCTTGCCGCGGTGGCCAAAAACGAAAGGGTGTTCATCCTGACCCTCACCTATAAAACGACGAAACGACGGCAACTTCTTAAGTGTTGATATTTTGCAGAGTTCGAAGAAGGGTCAAGCCACTCTCCAATTCACCCGCGATCGACAAGCCTCTGCCCCTTGGCCCGCCCTGGCCTGACATCACCAGTCGCCCATCTCACGGGCCGGAGATTCCCCCTTGCAGGACCGCGCAGCCTCGGCGAGCCCATCATCTTCTCTTTCTGATGATAGCCAGCGCAAACTTGTACTTAAAGGCGCTCTACTTATGACGAGGAACCCCCAGAATCCACTTTAAACCTGGCCTGAGGGAGACTCCCGTGGCAAATTTACATCGGGTCTAACCTAAGTAGTAAGCTGTTGGCCATGCCTGAATTGACCCAACTCCAATCCAACACTTAGAGCGCAGCATCAGTCACAGTAACAGCATCAGTCACAGTAACAGCAGCATCAGCATCAGCAACAGCAAGAGTGAGTCCTCTATAACTGCACAGCCATCAGCCAGCAAATGTATTCTTCCTGTCTTATGTCATCCTGGATCATCGCTTACCTAAGCCTGTCTCAGGTTCGACCCCCTGGAAAGTCAAAAGAAAATAAAAGTCAAAAAAAGTCTCTTTTTTTTTCTTTTTCCTTCCTTTTCCTCCCCTTTTTTTTTTTTATTATTCTTATTTTTTTATTCTTATTTTGCTTCCCGCTCAGTCTTTGCTCGTCTCGCTTCCTCTCGCTTTCTTCCTCTCTCTCTCTTTCTCGCTCTCTCTCTTTCTTACCTGCTTCTTTCTCTTCCTTCATCTCACTTGTTCAAGCCCGGTTCGCTAGGCCGCTCCCTGGTTTGCTGGGTCCACCCTCGCTTTCGTCGTTGCTTTTCTTTTCTTCCCTCGTCGTCGCGTCCCTTGAAAAAGTTGGCTCGCCTTCGTCTTCGCTCTTCCTTCGCTCGCTTCTATCCTCCATCCTTCTCGTCCACCAGCAAGAAGCTCACCAGGTCTCAGCAAGCTCCAGGTAAGCCGTTGTCTCTCTCTCTCTATCTCGCCAATTCGTTTCTGTGCCATTGTTGCTGTTGTCGTCGAGCAGAAGACCGGACGGCGGAGAGAGACAGGAACACAGTCCCTCCCTGCTGGCTGTGTGACGCCTGTGGCACCCCTTTTTCTTAAAACCCTTTCCTCTTCTCCCTTGAAACGCCCTCACTTCTTTCCCTTCGAAACGAATTCCCACAACAAACAAACAAGGGCTTTAAAAGAAGGTCTCGGGCGGGCCCTCTCTCTCTGTGCATTACACGAAGCCTCTCCCTCTCAGTCTTCTGTTGGCCTCCCGTTCTGCTCTGCTATCGACTCTTCTGCGCACCGTCTTATCAGGTCAAGATTGCTGACTCGACCGCGTCCAGCTCACGTCCTGACAAACCCACGAGATGGCCATCACCAAGTACCTCGTCTCGGCCCTGGCCGTTGCCGGTCTGGCTTTTGCCAAAGGTGAGTGCAAACGACGCGTTGGCACCCTTGATACACCGAATGTGATGATGATGATGATGATGATGGGGAGACGATTGGGTGGATTAGATGGCTGACCCGATATCTGATTAAACAACAGACTGCTCGGGAGACCTCACCATTGAGAACCAGCAGGATGTCTCTACACTGAGCAGCTGCGATAAGTGGGAAGGAGACATCACCATCAGCGAGGTTGTCAAGTCTTCCATCGTGCTCAATGGTGTCAAGCAGATTACCGGCTCTCTCATGGCCAAGAACTCTAGCATCACTGAGCTTTCTGCTCCCACCCTGAACAGCGTTGGTGACTCCCTCAGCCTCAGCACCTGCACGGCCCTGAGATCCCTTGATATGGGTTCTTTGACCAAGGTCAAGACCCTCAAGTTGGAAGCTCTGCCAAAGCTCCAGGCCCTCGGATTCACCCGTACTGTTTCCCAGGCTACCTCTATCCTCATCACCAACACCGATCTCACCTCCCTCCAAGGTCTCGACCTTGAGACTGTCACCGACTTTATGGTCACCAACAATCCTCACTTGATGGAAATCAACGTCAACAAAATGACCAACATTACTGGCTACCTGAACTTCGCTGCCAACCACAAGCATCTTTCCGTCAAATTCCCCAACCTCGCGGGTGCTCACAACATGACATTCCGCAACGTCAGTGATGCCTCGTTGCCCTCCCTTCACAAGATGGATGGTCTCCTCGGCTTCTACTCCAACTTCTTCATGAACATCAGTGCTCCCAACCTCACTCTCACCGGTGACCTTGTCTTCACTAGTAACTCCGCGGTCATGAACATCTCCATGCCAAAACTCGAGACCGTCAAGGGTGGCTTGCAGCTCGCCAACAACTCTGCCCTCGAGGACATTGAAGGTTTTCCCTCCCTCAAGCTCATCACTGGTGCCCTCGACATTACCGGAAAGTTCAAGACGTATGTTTCTCTTTTTTTTTTTTTTTTTTTCCCTCTGTTTCTTCAATCTGCCCGTTGCTAACACATAATATAGGGTCAAATTGCCTGCTCTCAAGGAAGTCCGTGGCGATGCCAACCTCCAGAGTACCGAGTCTTTCGGCTGCGAGCCATGGCAGAAACTCAAGGACTCCGATGTCATCCGCGGCAAGCTCACCTGTCGCGAGAGACAAGAGAAGCCCAAGACCGGTGACGACCACACTGGTGGTGACGATGAGGGCCACAAGGGTGCTGCTGTTGCTTTCGCCAAGGCTCCTGCTGCCGCTCTCCTCATCGCTTTCGTCGGTGCTCTCCAATTCTTCTTGTAAACTAAAGCATGTTCCACACAAACACTTATCCCCCCCACCAAATACCAAAGTACATGATGGCGTTGTCCCCCTTTTGTCCGCTCCCTCTTGTACCGTTCGTCTTCCTTTCTAACGATACTGTTTCTACCCTCCTTTTTTTACCTCTTGTGGCATTCAATTAAATTGTATCTCTTCCCCCCCTTATGTCCGCTTTAATGGTTTATTAGTCGAAGTCGAACGGTAGTAATTCAGCATTTCTTACTCTTACCTCTTGTTCCTTGGTCCGCTGTCTCTAGTCTCAGTATACGTACGTAAGAGTCTTCGTCTCAGTAGTCTCTGTCTGCACTTTATAGTTCCTCCCCCTTTTTCGTCCGTCTCCGATACAAGCATACTGCTTATCTAATACGAGGCCACGTGACCCCTTACGCAAGTCGCTTTCCTTTCATCTCGCTCGTCCAGAAGAAAATGTCGCCCCTATGCAGTATCACCCTCGCCCTCGCTTCTCTCTCTCGTCTTCCTCCTCGTCCACGGCGTCCATTGTGCTTCTCTCCTCCTCCTCTGCGTCCATCCTCTGATACTCGTCATCCGCCCTCCGCTGTTTGGGCGGCTCGAGGTTAGCCGTTTCGAGATACCATCCGTTTTCTAAGACATCGATCTGGCTGACACGTCTAGAACCCGGCAGATATCAACTCTTCTTCCACGACCCGGAGAAAGGAAAAAAAAAAAAAAAAGGGAAGATAAAATAATAACACAACGGAAAAGACAAGGCGCTCAAGAGGAATTCACTATATCGGTCGACGTGGAGGCGCGCTGACATCGTCTCGGGGCCCATCGTCACTTCACTCGTTTGTTCTACTGCCGGACGCATAGACTAATTCGCCGCCTCCGTCTCCAGAAGGGAGCTCGAGTACGACCAACCGAAGTCCCACTAGAGGTACACGCAGCCAGAACCAAGTCAAAAACGTAGACGAGACCGGTGAATAAAAGGCTCTTCTTACATACAGACGCCTCCAAGATGCTTCTCCCCAAGGGCGGCGTGACATGGAAATCGGCAAAGGCCCACCTGCCACCATGGAAGGCGGTGCTCATGCTTATTTCAAAACTCCGGTTTATCATCTCCATTGCCGCTGCGGGGCTGGTTGTACTGCTCTGGGGCGGCGTTAGTCGGTCCACGGCGGAGATGCAGAGGTTCATCCTATATCCCTTACCCGCTTCTATATATATATATGTGTGTGTGTCCGTTCTGACAGCAACACCGATAGATATTACTGCTTCGGCCCATCAAAACCTCCAAACCACATGTCCGCCAACGAAATGGTAGACTGGCACTCCCATCTCCAAACCCCCGTCATCTTCAACCACCACGAACCATACGAAGTAAACAACACCTCCATCCAAAACATCAACCTGAACCTCGTCAAAGCTACCCCAAAAGCGGCCGCAATGGAAGAACGTGTCCTGATTCTCACGCCGCTACGCAATGCCGCTAGACACCTGGATAAATACTTTGACTTGCTCTCTATGCTCACCTATCCACACCATCTGATCGATATAGCCTTCTTGGTCAGTGATAGCAATGACGAGACGCTAGCTGATCTGGCTGCGAACCTGAACCGCGTGCAGTCGATGCCAGACAACATTCCATTCCGCAGTGCGATGGTTGTAGAGAAGGACTTCGGCGCCACTTTGGATATGGATGTCAATGCGAAGCATGGATACGAAGCCCAGGCTCCCAGACGGAAGATGATGGGTAAAGCGAGGAATTTCTTGCTGGCCACGGCATTGAAGCCCGAGCATTCTTGGGTCTACTGGAGAGATGTCGATATTGCCGATAGTCCGCCCAAGATCATTGAGGACTTTGTCGCGCATAACAAGGATATCCTTGTTCCAAGTACGTTTTACTCCTCCCTATTTTGGCTGTGGTGGATACGTGTTTACTAACCATGTTATAGATGTATGGTTTCATCGATATGTCGACGGCCATGATATCGAAGGAAGATGTAAGTCGTCTACCCGTACTCCTCAACGTTGGCCCTCTTCAATGCTAATTACTCTTCACTAGTTGACTACAACTCCTGGGTAGAATCAGACAAGGCCCGAAAGCTAGCTGCGACCTTGGACAAAGATACCATCATCGTCGAAGGATACCGAGAATTCGACACCGGACGCCGCCACATGGCTAGAGAAGGTGACTGGAGGAAAAACAAGGACGAGGAACTCGAATTGGATGGAATTGGCGGTGTCAACATCGTCGTCAAAGCTGATGTTCACCGGGCAGGTTCGTTCTCTACACCCATCTCTCTAACTTAACTTAATGCAAATATTTGTCTAACGCCACCATCGCAGGCATCAACTTCCCCTCATACGCCTTTGAGAACCAAGCTGAAACCGAAGGGTTCGCTAAGATGGCCAAGCGGGCTGGATACCAAGTCGTCGGTCTACCGAACTACGTCGTCTGGCATCACGATACTGAAGAAAAGCCTGGGAACGTCTAATCCAAAACAAAAACTCCCCTCCCTCTCATCCTCCGCCACGCACTATTTCCTCTCAACACATTAATGACATCCCCGGTGCCACAACGTGGCTCCTACTCCCATGACAATTCTTCACTTGCATACTGCGACAAATACCAAAAGCCACGTTTTAATCGCATACGTACACCCCTTCTAAGCGGCCAGCTCACGCAAAGAACCGCTCTTCCACTTCCCACTTCTTATCTATAGACTAACACCTGTCCACTTACCCTGCCTTACCATACCTTCGGTCAATGATTTCGCTATGTCTTTGCTCATGTTTGGTTGCTTTGATTTCCTTTCTTTTCGCTCTGTATTATCTTCTATTTCATCTCGTTTTCTCTTCCCGTTCAGGTCTCTTTTCTCTTGGACCGAAAGAAACATGCTGTCTAAGCTAAGCGTACCAGATACTCGGACCTACCAACTTCAATGTCAACACTGCGTCCGGGTCCTGCGGCCGTATTGCTTTGCCCGTACATTTGTCTGAGGTTCAACCAACCAACTATATCCCGTTCCCGTGCAGGAAACCAACCCCCCGTTTCTTTTTGTTTTTTTTTTTTTTTTTTTCAATATTCATTTCTCTACCAACCACTCTTAATCACCCGTCTGATTGTTAGTATTCCTTTCTTCCTTTCTTCCCTTGACTGATTGTCCGTTTGATTGTTCCAGTTTCAGCTTCACTACTTAACTTTTTGGGCTAGGCGTTTCCTTCTCCTCTTCCTCTCCTCCGCCTTATATCTCTAATATCCACTTTGAAAAACGGGGGGTCACGCACCTCTTCTCTTCGGCTTTTGCTTTCCTGTCTGTTGACAGATTACTTCTTTTCTTTTCTTTTTTTGTTCCCTTTTCTCTCATCCTTTTTTTGATGATGAATGTGTGTGTTGAAGTAGTGGTTAGTTGGTTGAAGTAGGGGGGTATGTAGGGCGGGAGTTAGGTCGTGGTGTGAGATTTACCTACTTCAATGCATCCCAGGTGTTTTTCTCTTCTTCTAGTCTTTCTCGATGTAGATGATCAAGGTCATAGGGGATAGATAGCGGAAGCAGCTTCTGTCAATATATCAATAATACCTACCTAGGCTCACGAAATGGATGATACATGGGGTACCACGCCTAGCAAGGCCAATTACTGAATATCAACAGGACAGAAGAAAATGTAATAATATACAACCTCTATTCTCCGGCTCAATCGTGCAAAAAGGCAAGCATCTAAACGCCAGGTATATATGTACGTGTAGTGCCGTATACATGGCACCATCTATGACAAGTAGATCAAAAGTGACGTGTCTTGAAAGAAAGAAAAGGTGTAGATCCTAGCCATTCGCAACTCGAATCAATCAGTGATTCGTTAAACCGAGTCGGTTACGTAACGATAGCCAATGTTCGTAGATCTCCAGCTTTATCTCAACGCGAATATAACTAACCCATGCCTGCAGGAAGCGGAGGAAGTTTGGTGGCCAGAATATGCTTCCTTGCTGGGAAATGAGTTCCATTTCTTGCGAGAAGACAGCGCAAGTAGCATATTTGGCTAGGATGAGAAACGTTCGTACGGGCCCGTGGCGAGTATGTAGATTCTCGTCAAGATTGCGAGCTAGAAGGATTACCCGTTAGTTCCGTCAAAAACATGTATGTGTAGATAGTTCAAACTGGACTTACTAAGGTCGTTTGTTTTTAGGATCAAAAGCATGATTCGGGGAACTTTGCCTAGCAGACTGACTAATTCCTGTAACATGCCGTCTCCCAAAGCCGTGGTGATGGATTCTTTCTCCTCCGATGATCGAGAGGATGCAACTTGGTTCTGTGCAAGGACCGTATAATCTCTCCCGGTAATAGCGCTTGCAAACAGAGGGAACTCTTCGTCCGTTACACCGGCAACTTCATAAGCGTACTTTCGCATCTCCTTTTCATCTGCGTTGATCACAGCAAGCCAGAGTTTGGCGTAGTTGATACGCATTTCCTTGGGAATGGTTCGGTATAGGCCGTGGTCATATAGGACGATATCGAAATTAGGTCCACGCTTCCGTGTGTTGTTTTTGCATATTGCAATGTTTCCTCCATGAGGATCACAGTGCAAAGGCGCGCCGTCACCAAAGATCATTTCGTTGAATATGTGAGCTAGTGAAGCTGATACCTCATCACGGTCAATGTTATTGGAGTCAAGAAACTCTAGATCATCAGGCCGATGGCCTGATATGAACTCCATTACTAGAAGGCGTTTCTTTGCCCAAATAACTACGATCAAAACAATGTCAGCAGACATGACACTTTGGAACACAATTCAGAAGGCCTCTTACCTTTCGGGATAATGAGTGGTGCATTGGTCCTTTTGCTGAAATATTCACGAGCCACTCTTGCGTTCTCAGCCTCCATTTGGAAATCCAGTTCCTGGGGTAATGAGAAATCCATCTCCCTGGCCAGCCATTCGAGATCATATTCAGGAAACACTCGCTTCAGTGACGAGAAAGTGAAGCGTGTAAGGCTCAGGTCCAAGGGAGCCCACTCTTGGAGGGTAGGATGCTGCACCTTGACAGCAACTTTCTGGCCTGTTTCTCGCAGAACAGCTACATGTACCTGCGCCAAAGACGCGGCTCCAATGGGCATTGGATCAAAACTGGAGAAGATTTCGTCTATCGTGTGGCCTGTGTCCCTAAGGAACATTTCCTGAACTGACTCAAAGGAGGAGACAGGGCATTGGTCCTGCAGAGGAATGAAAGTTGTGGTCCATTCTAGCGGTAGTAAGTAGCCCAAGCTACTTAGATGCTGGCCTAGCTTGATGAATATCGAGCCGTTCTTTTCGAGGACCTTTAGCGTCCGATCGGCGCATCTCTGATGACAGGCGTTTAACAGTGTAGTCCTTTCTTCCTCCGTTCTCGTCTCTTTATTCAGTGTCACCCGGTAGCTATTTTGGACGGTTAGCAACATGTACCCCTTAATAAACTGTTGGTTTATGACTCAACTCGTTGATGCAAACTAGCAAGGCTGCAACAACTCTTCCCGTCCGTTCTGCTGCTCGGTATGCATGCTTGACATCATCGTAGAAGAAGAGCAAGGTTCCTCCAAGCGTGCCAGTGGCAGCTGCCAGTACGAACCCCTTTCTCGATCGCTTCCTCCCGTTCACCCTGGAAGCTTCCTCCTGCGCGCCACCGGTTTTCTGTCCATATCGCGGACTCATGCCATGGTATAGCCGTGTATTATCCAGAATCAGACCCCCAGCACTTCTGTTATTATCCCACCGAACGCATTGCTGGCATGACCAGGCTTGTATGACCGATGGCGGGAACCTTCCGAGGGTCGGCTTCGGAGTCAAGAATCGAGTCGCGATCCGGGCAGGCATGGTAGGCCAGATCACAGAGCCGCAGACTGTCTATCTGTACACCAGGTCCTAAATTGACCATCTCCCATTGCGGCTCAGCGCGGCGTCGAATTGGATGTCTGGAAGACGAGGCCTGATGCGACGAGGTCATCGTCCTTTGAAGTTTTTCGGTCTCGGTAGCTTTTGACTTTTTTCCTTCCCTCCTTATCGATAAGAGTTTTGCCTCTTCGCGCGGTTATTTGAAATTGTTAGCTAACAAAAGGACCGCTGAAAATCATACGACGGCAGAGCCAGGGAACGTACGATGCGTCTCTTGCATGGGGGCGCCGTTAGACGAAGCCGGAGTAGATGGGCACATGGGCTGCTGGACGGCGACAGCGTCTATTTGCCTGTGAATGGGAGGGTGGCCAGCTGCTTGTTCCTGGATGTGGCGGGATCTCGACCCCTGAGCCAGTCCTGCGCCGGATGCCAGATAAAAGGTAGACTGCCTTTAGCTTCGAAAGAAGATGTAGTGAAGTAGTGAAGCAGAAGAGAGTAAATATCATATAACGTAAAAGAAGAAGTACCCTGGCATGTCCTGGGAAAGATAATCCGTCGTCTTGACCTTGTCTCTTGTAATATCAGCCCTGATCTGCCTGCTGCGCCTGCAAAAAGCAGTGAGTGTCTTCTGCAGCGCGGTCGTCCATCTCTCTCTCTCTCTCTCTCTCTCTCTTCTTACACCATCGCTGCAGTTCTTCCACCATGGGCCAGGAAATCATCGTCTAATCGATATACCGACCACAGAAGCACCCTACAGCCTAGAAGACACACCTTACGATGGCTGTTACTGAAACTGCTGCTGGGCGCACGGCGTCGAGGGTGCAGCCTGGCGCTGCTCCTCCTCCTGACAGCTCAATCGAAGACCATTTCTTCTGGACATACACCGAAGAACCACATAGAACACGGCGCCAGGCTATCATCAAAGCCCATCCAGAGGTATGTTAGTCCCGTTCCGCTGCTCATCAAATGGGCTGATTTCGAAATGCTGTTGCGTTGTGAGGGCTGCGCGCTGACCGATGGACTTGGACAAATGCAAACAGGTGCTGAAGCTCTGCGGCCACGAACCTCTCACCAAATACCTCGTCTTCGCCGTTGTCTCGCTCCAGATCGCATGTGCATACTTCCTACGCAATACCTCCATGCTGTCATGGCAGTTCTTTGTTACTGCGTACGTCGTGGGTGCTACTGCAAACCAAAATCTGTTCCTCGCCATACACGAAATCTCACACAACCTCGCCTTCAAATTGCCTCTGGCTAACCGACTTCTGGCCATTGTGGCCAATTTGCCCATTGGAATACCATACTCTGCTTCATTTCGAGTCAGTACACTCCGCTATGCCCATATATGATTACCAACGGGAGCGCAATGCTAACACTGCCATAGCCATATCATCTGACCCACCACAAGTCCCTTGGTGTGGCCGGTCTGGACGCTGACCTTCCAACGGCCCTCGAAGCATTCTTTCTTGATTCCTTACTTGGCAAAACGTTTTTCTGCACCTGTCAAATCCTCTTCTACGCCATCAGGCCCATGTTCATCTATACCCCCAAGTTCACCTATATCCATCTCATCAACATCATTGTGCAAATCTTATTTGATATTGCGCTATGTAGATTCACCAACTCCCTCCAACCGTTCTACTACCTTATCCTAAGCTCTTTCCTGGCCGGCTCATTGCACCCATGTGCTGGCCACTTCATTGCTGAACATTATTTCTTCTCTCGCATCAAGACCGGGGGAACTGAATCTCTGCTCGCCCTCAGACAACAAAAGGAACAGCAGTCCATGAGTATCAAACCCGTTGATCCTTCTATCCCACCGCCCGAAACATACTCCTATTATGGTACCTTGAATATCCTGACATATAACGTCGGTCTTCATAACGAGCACCATGACTTCCCAGCTGTTCCATGGTCACGACTTCCCAAACTACACGAGATTGCAAAGGAGTATTATGAAACTCTTCCCTGTCATCGTAGCTGGGTCTGGGTGATCTGGATGTTTATCCTGGACAAGGATGTTGGCATGTGGTGTCGTGTTAAACGTGCCGAGGGGGGCAGGATTGTTGGTGGTGATAAGAAAGCTTCCAAAGTTGACAGTGGATGGACCGAAAACGAGATTCAGAACTGATTTTGGCCTTTAGTACTTTGAAACTATTGGATATTGGCTTTTCTTCATACGCTTAGATATTCGATCCTGTTAGAGATGGTCCTTTTTTTTGTTTTCCCAACTCGTAATCACACCGTATACCAATATCGCACAATTAATGAAAGAGAAATATCAGTCAAAAGCATGCATCGCATCATAGATGGATTGGTAACTATCTGTATGTAACCGTTTTTGTCTTCGGTCTTTTTGTCTTCTGTAGTTGATTCTTTATAACTCTATTTTCGGCCGTCGAGTTGCAGGTAGACCACATAAAAAGCTGTAAAGCTGTGTAGTATCTCTCCTGCACTAGCTGTCATCATGCGTCAAGTGTAATGTAGACAAGTAAATGTGATAAAAAAACCTGGTGAGCCAAAGAAAGGCGAAAAGGGGATCCAAAAACAGGGGAAGGGGGGAAAGGGAGCGAACCCAAAGACACAACAGAAAAGAAGACGCCAAACCAGCCTGTCCTTTGCATCCCGTTAATTCTTCTGTGTCAGGCAGGGGGAAACGCTGGTTAAGAGACCCGATTCTCGAACTCAATGAAACAAGAGAATGCAGCAAAAACCAAGGTAGCAGAAAAAGTGCACCAAGAATACCCCCCCGTTTTGTAAGTCAAAAAAATGTAAGAAAGTAAGAAAATCGGAAAGCCGAATATTCCGTAAGAAAAGTAACAATGAAGAGAGGGATAAAAACAGGAAGTAATAAAGCAAATGTCACAATTGCATCTTTCATCATTTCATTCCATTATTCTTCCGTGGTTTGTTGGCCATTGTCATGACTCGCCGTCCCCGTCATGGCCCATCATATCTGTTTCCATCTTGCCGTCAGGAGTCTCGCCTATGCTAGGTAGACCAGGGTCTGCTATCGGCTCTTCCCTCATACACGCGTTCTCTAGGATATTGGTCCATTTTCCGCTCGAGCCAGCGTGAATATGCTTCAAGTGCTGTCTAAGATGGTCGGCTCGCCAGAACTTTTTGGACTGATTGCATTCTCCAAACTTATGAACAGATGTTAGATGTTCGATTCGAACATCCCACTGCGGGGCTGGTAGGTTGGGGAACTCCATGCCGCAGAAACCACATGTGTCATGAGTTGAAGTCGTAGAGCCAGAAGCCTGACCGTTGGAAGATGAAGATGAAGGATGAAAGGCCGATTCATAGCCTGCGAGGGATCCACAGGACCAGGAATGGTGACGGATGTGAAGAGAGGCGCGGTGCCGCTCTGCTTCATTTTTGTTCTTGAAGCGCTTGTGACAGTAGTTGCAATTATATTGCTTTTCCATCTCATGGGCTCTACAAGGGGAAATGCATGCAGTATTAGCCTTGAAATCTATATCGAAGAAACGGGGGAAAAAAAGCAAATATCTCCTCGGAATCTTGGGCGTTAGAAAAAAGAAACAAAGAAAGTTCGTACCTGAGTTCCTCAAGACTATCTAGCTTCTTTGGCTTTGTATGACAGCAGTCACATATATATGACCGGCCGACACGCTGGGGGTTTTTCGATGAGTTTGGACATGTGTGAGATCCTTTTCGGCCTGAGCCGGCCGAAACCGAGTTCTTCTTCATATCGACAGCTGATGTAGGCGATGGTTCAGGGTACTGTGCTGGTCGAGGCATACTCAATATTGGCGCAGATGTAGACTGCTTTTGGGCAGGACTGCTCATAAAGCCTCCCCTATCATAGTGATCCACATCAGTAGGCGAAATTCCACCTGGAGACGGCCGATCGTAAGAAGACATGCTACTAGCCCCGACTGAAAGGCCAGTTGAGGAGGCGTATGATCCGGTTCGCATGCTTGCCGATGAAATGGACGATATCGAGCCATGGTTAGACTGGTATCGAGCTCCACCTGGCGATGTGCAGATTCCATTGTTAAAAGGAAACCCTGACATACGCCTATCACTACTGCTTGTGCTAAGCGCTGCATCCTCGTTTCGGGCCACTTGTGGCGGAGAAGAGGCCCTTCGCTTCATTCCATGGTTTGATAGAGGAGATATACCTTCGGCATAAGATGGCATCCGTTCACCTAGGCTTCGTTGACGAGTGGTTTTTGAATGCATGCTGCTCGAATGTGCCTCATCCATCGACATTTCGGTGTCTAGGTCAGGAAAGAAAGACCGGTCATGGCTCCTTCTTCCAGAATGTAAAGGCAAGCTATGCGCAACCTCACCATATCTAACTGGGCCGCTGCTAATCCCCCCGGCATATTTTTCTCGTGCCTGGCTGAACTGGTCCACCTCCATGGGCGACGGGCCGCTGCTGCTCCCCTCACGTTGGTTTCTGAATGCAATGTAATCCAAGAATCCGCTCCCTCCGGTGCCTGGGGATATGCCTGCCGAGGGAGGGCCGCTGCCCCATCGCATATCCTGTGGGCTAAGAGTCTCGTCCGTGAGTGTGAGAGCAGAAAAGCTCGTCTGCACTCTGGTAGGGTCTCTCGGTGTTGTGGTAAGGCCTAGTACTGCGTTCCTCGGCGGAGACGTTGGACCACCAATTTTTGACAAGAGATTCCGGTCGTAAGCGTTGATGGAATGCTCAACACTCTTCTCTGATAGCGGTTTTTGTCTATCCCTGAGCTGTTAGTTTATTTATGCATGGCTTCGTTGTAAGAACATATCATGAATCACCTTGTGCTAGGCAAAATCCTGGTATCGAGTGTGTGAGAGAGCGATCCAGTCTGGGAAAGGGACCTGCTTGGCCGTGTCAGAGGGCTCGTAGGGGAAAAGGCATTCCCATCACCATATGAACCTATCAAAGGTGCCGATCGTGGACCTAGAGCAGTCTCCTGCTCTGACATAGAAGCTGATCCAGGTCGCCTGGCATCGACAACTCTTTGTTCATCCGCATCCAGGCGAAAGGCTTCGTCCCGTCTGCGCAATGGTGGTCTAGCGTGGCCTCCTCCAAAGAGGCTTGAGCCAGGATTGATTGGTGGCAGCATGGTGCCTGCAGCAGTATCTCGACTGGTAGAGGTATCTCTAGAGTCCATTTCCGTACCTGCTGGTCCAGCTGCTGCGCCTGATACTCCTGGTCCGCCTGGATGAAAGGTATTCCCCCATCTCCAGCCTGAGTCGTGTCCGTTGGCAAGTTCTTCTATAAACCGTGGCGGTGGGAGAGGCGGCGGGGCGATTGTTTCTTGCGACCTGGGGATGGCCATTGGTCCATAGGAGGGTGAGGGAGGCGTAGAGTCTGAGTAAGAGGGCTGGGCCTGCTGTCCCCCGGTGCTGGAGCTGATGCACGAACCAGAGCTGGGACTGTTTCTGGTGCTGCTGTAGCGGTGGCGAGCAGGAATCTGTTCTGCAGCAGAATCGGAGATGAGTATCGAAGGCGTAGAGGTCAAGCGCATGTCCATTCTTTCAACCCATGCGTACGGCCAACGACGTCTTGACTGACGCGCATCCAAAGGTCAGCCCAGACAGTTGAGATAAAAGAGAAAGGCGAAAAAAACGGGGATATCTCAGGTACGCTGAAGTTTAGCTGTTAAGGACGCCTATGCTTATTAGCCGGTGGCCATGTGAGAGAAGAGAATGTCGAAGGCCGAATGGTGGCGGCGGTGGCAAGTCAGATACGAGCTCTATATCTACCACGGTGCAACGAGAGAGCGATGCGGACCAGGCAGCGGTTGAGTAAAAGAGCCTGTCTGTCCGTCTATTTGTCCCTGTATATAGGTATATGGAGGAGGTGGAGGTGGAGGAGGAGCAGGAGGAGACAGCAAGACGGCCAGCTCGAGCGCAAGTCCCAAGCCAAAGGGCGAGAGTTGAAGGAGGAGAAATATGGGCGAAAAGGAACTTTTGATGGATCCCTTGGAAAAAGAAAAGAAAGACGGCCAAAACGCTAATCGTAGGGCTGAAATTACGATACTTCTACATGTGCATAACTAATTATATTGTCCTCCGCCCGCGAGGCCGCAACGCAGACAATATATATAGATGTGCAGAGGTGAAAAAATTTAGAGGAGGAAGAGCAATGTCGTTGAAAGAAGGTAAAAAAGTAGCTTAAAGATAAAAATAGAAAATAGCAAAAAGGGAAGGCACGGAAATAAAATACCGAGAAGGGGAGGCAGAAAAAAGGCGGTGTATCATGGTATTGTAAAGATGATACGTCTGTCTCGGCTTGCTGTATGGTAATACCAGTATGTTACGTGTAAGCTATAGCTTATTAATAAAAGATTAGTCAGTATTCTTTGTCTCCATTTGCTCTTTTCTTATACACCGGCATATAACTCCGTACCAAGGCTCTTTAGCTCTCTCAACTTCTTCTCTGCTTGGGTAAATGATAGACTCGCTCCGAATGACGAGCTCGATTTGCCGTGCTGCAGTGAGACACCGGGTGGCCACTCGACAAAAGCTTGCCACAGTGCCTACATGTGTTTCTTGCAAGGAGACGGAGGCACGATCCGTTGATTGAGTTTATATATATGTATTTCAGACTTTCCAACCGTCAACGGTAACTTTGCTCCTTGACCAACGTTGCTAGCAGTCCAAATTCAATCTCATCCCCCGTTCCATGGAACCATTTTCAGGGCTTTCAAAGCAGACCAACTATCTATATCACATAATAATAGCACGGACTACTTACTACCTATGCCAAAAACACCCACAAGTAAAATAGTTCGGCTAACTCTATTGTTAAACTAGTTATTGGTTCACGTGACTTTTATGTAAGGAAAAAAGGGCAAAAATTCCGGCAATCCCACAAGGAAGAAGGCAGAAGCCGAAGCAGCAGTAAGGGGGAACGATAATAGCGTCAATCAAGGAAGAAGATGAGCAAAGCTGACGGACTGGCAGGGTACGCTCTATGCTTGGTGGGCAGCTGCAGGCGACGTTGATGTACCCCAGTTAATGGGTTCTTCCCTGTAGCGGGCCGCCATTAAGTCTGCGACTTTCCACGTTAGCATCACCAAGCGCTGCAGCTTCTTGCTAGCTAGTTATCTTCTCAACTGTCTATCATCTTCCTCCCCGTTGCTAGACAGAGAGACCGACCCTCCGCGGACTTGCTCCTGCAGCTGCCGTAACAGAGAGCCACATCACGCCCACGGAAGTGTAAAAAAAAAAAAAAAAAAGAGAGAAAAAGAAAAGCAGAGAATATACGTATATCAAGTAGTTATCCACTGCCTTTTTTTTTCTTTTCTAGAAAATGCAGGACAAGGTCTCGATCAGGCCCTAGCGGAGCTTTTCTTGACATTCTAGTAAGTAATTTATCTTTCTTGCCCGTTCGTTCCACCGCACCAAGGCGCAGAAACAGCGACAAACAGCACAGCACAGCAGTGCAGCACCGCATTGCCTCCCGTACACCACCCAGCAGTGTGTGGGCCGAGCTGGGTAGCCGACGCTGGGCGAGAAGACGACGTACCCCACCTCTTGCTCCCTCTCTCAACCTCGCAGCTGAAGAAAGGCGTAACAGCGGAGACCTGGGTTGGACATGATTCCATACACGATCTGTATAACCTGTACGGGGTACAGCTATCACAGTGTAATAATGATGTATAGATGTATCAAGAATAGCCCATGACACTGTCCAATCTTTGCAGACGCAAGCCTTTCCCTTACGAGTAAGGCGTGAGCTGTAGACCGAGGGCCCTGTATTTTATATGCAGTTTCGTCGACTAGCTGTGAGCTGTATCTCTGCGCATGGAGTATGGAGTTTCCCGCCGGGAGGCAGAAGTGCATTGAGGCGCAGTCTTCCAGGGATCTTCTCCCCACCACTACCGCCGCCAGTGACAGCAATTCACATCGCAAGTAACGCACTGAAGCTTGCTTGCTAAGAAGATCGGTCCAGTACCCTGGCGTTCTCTTCTTCCCTTGCCTGCAGTGGAACGATCCTACTTGGCGGGGCTTTCAGGATCAAACTAATGCACTGTTAGCAGATAAATTCAGTTACCTGGTTACAGACAAGATTGTACGTGTATACTTCCCTTCGCGAAGGGGAAGTTTTTCGTCCTTCTGCTCGTTGTCCTGGCCCTGATTCCCGGCTCCCTTGTCTATCCTTCTTCTTCCTTCCCTCCCCGCATGTCCTCAGAATATAACAGGATTCGCTAGATGAGCTGGCCCGTCTCACACCATACACAACCCGTCTCTGCAGAGCGAGGAGGGCAGCCAGAAACCTAGTTACGATCGTGTGATACGTTTAATCATATAGGGCTGAATTCGAGAATGCTGTCTCTCCCCTCTTTGACCCTCATCTCACTCTTCATCCAAGGATGTGTGTTTCGTCATGGCTGGCTGTGCTGGTATTCGTAGGAAAGCAAAATGGAATCGTGCCAGGGCCACAAGCCGTCCCATGTAGTTATCAGGCATACCAACCAAAACCAAAGGGCCGGTACGATTTGCCTGGCAGGGACCTGCGGACGGTAGATAGGCGGATAGTCTGGTTGAAAATCATTTGCCATGCCCTCCCATGCGACCAACTGCATAAATACAAGTCCACCTATTATTATTATTATTATTATTATTATTACACAGTTGATGTGGGAGTGAGAGAGGATATGCTAGCGATGCCCTGGGCCCTTGCCCTCTCCCTGCGAGGACTGGTCAATTTGGTTTGGCATCGCGGCACGCCTGGAAGCTGAACCCATACAGCAGCAGCAGCAGTATTTTAGTATTGTGTATAGAAAACTCTCTGTATCGTAAGTAACAGCTTAACAAATATGGATACACTGGAGAATAGCCAGTCGTTAGCAGCGAGCCTAATCTTCAGGGAGTCGTGACGTTACCGAGCAGCAGAGCGTCCCCTCCAACCAAGCGCCATCTCTCTCAGCTGCAGACTCTGGCATCGGGCTCACCGAACTCCCTACTCCGTACTCCGTACTCATCCTTCATCCTCTTCTCTCCGCGGCGCCATCAGGAGCACCGTCTATCACTTCTTCTTCTTCTTCTTCTTCGCCTTAGCATCACCATTGTTGCCGTTCGACTGTCGTCTCGCTGTTGGGCGAAGTTCCTCGGCCTGGAAGGGCAAAGTCTTGGCATCAACTTCTCTTTTTTTTTTTTCTCTCTTCAACTTCGAAAAATAAAACATCGCCTTTTTTTGTCTTTTCGACTCTCAGCTAGCCATCGGCTGAGCCCCCCGTCAGCGCAGGCAGCTGTTTATATATAGCTCCTCTCCAGGTCTCTCTGTCTTCGGCAGCCTAGATCCTTCGAGCCTCTGTCTTCCACTCGTATCCTGGGATTCTTTCATGCATACATGATCGCATGATTCCCTGTGCACCGTGACCAGATAAGCTGCTGCCAGTCTATCAACCCACCTCAGCCGCCATGGCGTTGAACAGGGTCGGAGATGATAATCTCTATATTGGAGGGTTTGTCTATCCCTCTCGTTCGCCCAGATATACCCCTCAGGCCCAGCTGTTGCTTGTCTCTATGGCCATATCCCCGGCCCCTTGGACAACGCAAGCCAGCAGCAGGTGATGAGCCATCCGCCATGCATATTGCATATAGCTAATCAGAATATATTGTATTATCGTGTCTATGCTTCTAGATTAATGGCCCTGAACAATAAACTTGCACTTGAAAGGGAAAGCATTACCCATACGCTGACCGTATTGCGTATAAACGTAGACGAAGAACGGTTTAAACCCTTCAAGGAACACTTGCATATCCCAGTCGACGATGTCGATGATGAGGATCTCCTGCAGCATTTTCCGACCACAAACGCATTCATCCGGTCAGGGCTCGAGAGTGGAACTGGGGGCGTGCTCGTTCATTGGTATGTCTTTTTTTGGTTTCTTTCTCCCTTTTTACCTGTGTGCATGTTTACTTCTTTCTACTGAGTACTGCCTTTAGTTATAATTTTACATTCACGGTTTGGCTTGGCTAGCTAACGGCGCCTATCTAGTGCAATGGGCAAGTCCCGCTCGGCGACTGTGTGTATAGCGTACCTCCTCCATAAGGACCCTGGTGCGTTGACGCCCAGAGGGGCTTTGGACCTTATTCGTCGTACCCGGCCGCTTTGTGAGCCAAATGATGGGTTCATGGAGCAACTGGAGCTTTACCACCAAATGGGATGTCCAGATAATGTTGTTGATCATCCTGTCTATCAGCGTTGGCTCTATCAGCGAGCCGTGCAGGACAGTGTAGCTTGTGGAAAGGGTCCTGAGCTGGACGAGATTCATTTTGAAGATCAAGGGATAAGTAATAACTCTATCGGCGATTTTAAGGAGCCAGTGGATAGCACTGAGGTTAGATGCCGAAAATGCAGGTTCGTGGCTGAATGCTATTCAGTCCCTTACTACTTCAGCGAATAGTCGCCAACTAATGGGATAATCAGACGGCAACTCGCCACACTACCATTCATCATTCAGCATACCCCGGGAAACAAAAGCGTCTCATCCCAGACGCAACCCCTTGTCCCCATATCGTCATTGACTCCCACGTCATTACCGCCGTCAACATGCGCCCACATCTTCCTCCACCCACTCACTTGGATGCGCCCGTCACTTTTCCCGTCATCATCGGATCCAACGTCCTCTAACGTGCCCTTGGATCCAGACGCCAATCCGCCGCTCTCTGGGCGCCTCACCTGTCCATCTAAATCCTGTGGTGCGAATATAGGTAAATTCGCATGGGCCGGCATGCCTTGTAGCTGCGGAACATGGATCGTGCCGGCCATAGCTCTAGCGAGGGCACGGATTGATGTATTCGATGCGAGTACGAGGAAAGGCGGTGCGGCTGGAGTTGTGGGTGCTGGGATTCGAATGCCCCCTGCTATGATTAGAGCTCCTGTGGCTGACGCCAGGGCTGAAAGGGGAGATGATGAGAGTGGGAAGGGGCTTCTATGAATGTGAATGAAAATTGGTACTCGGAACACACTTGATGAATACCTTGAGATAGATAAACGACTAGATACCCTTTTGAAATATTATGGAAAATGAATGTCATACGCAGTACTCCATATGTCAAACTAGTAAAGTAGTCTTGTTAACATACTGGCTGAAACACGCCACCTGTCATGGATGTTAAATGGTTATGACAGATCTGTCTTTGGCACAGAAGGGAACGTTGAGGGATTCTGCAGACGTTGACGATCTCTCTTGGACTTCTCAATAGCCTTCAGTCTATCAACCCGCATTTGGTAGAAGTTCCTGCAGAGGCGGTCAGTATGTAACTATTGGCTATACATACGTCCAAGGGGCGTTTAACGTCACACATACTTGTGGAGTGAGTATATTCGAGGCATGTCATCTGTGCTAGCATCCAAAGGGCTAGCTGCATTCTGTATAGATTTGATCTATTATTCTGTGGGTTAGAAGTGGCTTTTACCGTGGGGTAGTTAAGGAGGAAAAGGAGCCTACAGACCTTGTCATCTCTCTCTTTCTCAGCTTTCTTACTTTCTTCTTCGTCGTCGGCCTTCTTCTTGTCATCTGTCTTCTCGCCATCCTTCTCCTTGTCCCTCTTCCTCCGCTGCTTTTCCTCGTACTGTTTCTTCACCTTCTCTATCTCCCGATCCATTTCTTCTTTTCTCTTCTTCGCTGCAACTTCCTCCTCGTCTATAAGAGGGGAGCAAAAACCCTTATCTTTTAGATGGATTAGGCAGACGTAAAAAAAGTCCTACTCTAGTCTTAACATATATTTCATTATTGAGGGCTTGTGTTCACAGACACCGGCCCGGCCTTAAATGTGCCGAGAGACATAAAAAGAAACTGACCTTACTGTCAGGTGTAACTAATACACTGGTCGATGGCTTGTAGCATATCAGGCATGATTTGGCACTGGTGTCCGCAACCCGGCGGAGGTGCCATCTGTTTTGTAAAAGCTGGGCCATCGTTGGGCTTATAACGAGAACATTATATAGAGTACACGGTACAGGTCTTCAGAACCATCGAATAGTGCCGGTATCATGTGCTCTAGAATGGTTATCGGGGTGTTGTTTACGCAGCTGCGTAGATTATAAGTCCAGCAGCCATGTTGTAGTGTGAAGGGTGAGGCTCATTGATGGCCGACCATGTGATCTGTCGGGCTCCCACGCTTGGGCTGGAAAGACGACACACTCCAGGGGGTTACTTAAATATCAATGCATACCAACACTGAAGATTCGTGGATGTTTGAAGAGTCGACAGCTCGTCATAACCGTTAGTTATACATGCATTCTATTAAATTCTAGCTAAGTTAGGACTGACGATTAACTAATAACGACGCCAATCCAAGACTGCGCAAAATGTAGATTAGTTACCCTCCCAAAGGATCTATCCTAGTCGTCAAATCACTCTGTCGCACCCTCTTTATAGGCAATAGCAACATTGTCCGGCGAGGGCAAACTAGCATTCATATTCTCCACATTCCTTCTCGCTTCCACCCAGATCATGAACTCATCATAGGTCTGTGGCCAAACTTCGTGTTGTCCCTCAACCAAGAAGGTGTAGTTGAAGGTTCCGGTGGGATTGCTGGTTCCATGGTCGATGTTCCTGGCGGTTGTGTCAACCCGAACTTGAACTCTGGTGAACTTTTGTCCGGTCGAGGCAGTCGAAGGTGAGTCTTGAGTATATGATACTACGGCATTGAGGTATGAAACGCAGCCAACTGGGACCGGGTTGTCAAAGGTACTGGGCTCAAGACATAGGAAAGTAGGTCTACTGCGCGAGAACGAGGCAGCGCAGCAGTAAGCTAGTTCGAACGTTTGCTTGAGAAGGTAGCCTCCGAAGATCATGAAGTTATGTCGGTTGCGATCATAAGGCTGCATGATCTGGGCGGCTGAGAGTCTTGTGTCCTTCATGTTCGTAGCAGATACGCCAGATAGTTCAGGAGGTATTTCACGTCCTAAAGCGCGTTAGGGATGACACTGATGTAGGGGCCGCAACTGCAACTAAATAATCTATCCATACCTGCTCTCTTCGTCCACATTGCATGGATAAGGTCACTCTCTTCGTCATTGGGAGTCTGAGTTTTCAGGCTTCTCTGTCTAAGGTCCTTTTTAGCATTATAATTATGCTCCCCCTTCTCGAACAGTCGACGCTCTTCAGCCGTTTCAACCAGAAGCGGTGCAACAGAGGCTGGTCTAATTCTATTTTAGCGATGATTACTCCAAACTTGGCAATAACAGGCGGAAACAACTCACTTCTTAGTCTTTGGATCCAAAGCCACCATGGTAAAGGCGCAAGTAATTAAAATATCTTCAGTCCTCACCACTTCACCTTCAGCCGGCGCTTTAGCAACCTGTAGAGATACTTCCATACTTGATCGGCCTGTAGAATAAGTAACTTGGCCACTCAGTTCTAGGTCACAAATCTCTTTCAATGGGTTCTCAATCGTGATCCTGTCAACTGCCGCAGTAACGAGAGCGACATCATCACCGGCATGTCGGTAACTGACAACGCCGGCAAGCGCATCCAAGTCCATCAGCAACGAGCCCAGTCTGCATATATTAGCTGTTGTTCCTTTGAAAATCATTCATTCCCATAGCATATATTTGATGAATTACCTGATCTGTCCAGTTGCGTTGACATACTCGTCCAGAAGCCACGGGTCTTTACCAAGAGGCAATATCTGATATCCCCGTCAGTTTAAGCAAGAAAAATACACAAAGGGAGTATACAAAATACTAACCGATCGATAGTAGCTGTCCTTCATTCTCTTCGGTGTCATGTTACTGGCCTGCACCGGTCCTCCCGTCCTGGCCTTATCAGAGGCACCGGTTGTCAGTCCCGCGCCCTTTTCCTCACGACTCTTAGTTAATGCCTCAATGTATGGCATTTTGACTCTGGCTTCCGTCCATGCTGGATGAAATGTCTGCCTGGGTATTGTGGAATGGAGCCCCCTTGACTGGATATCTGGACACGACGTTGCCTGAAAGCAGCTTCGCCGGATCCCCCAATTGAAACATGACGCGAGGCTCCTCCTCGAGACTGATGCTACCAACGAGGATACTGGATAGTAAGTGTGGGGAAGCATGGTTATTCTGCGGGATATCGAAGACTATCTGAATGTGTTTCCAATCTCGAGTTTACGAAGATGCATGGGATGTAGTCAGAGATTTGGCGAGGGCGCTAACTAGCCACTTAGTAGGTAACAACCCGAGTTGAGTAGCAAGGGACAAGCTCTTTAAATACGGCTGGGATGTGCAAACAGCGGTCTCGAGAAGTGGATACCAGCATTCGAAACAGGGATAGAAGATGGACAGACGAATAAAGAGGTGCTTTTATTGTACGATGAATTTACGGGATACAACATTATTTATTCCGTCACTGGACTCCAGGGTATATATGTGATGGCGGCTGCAAGAATTAAATCAGTATTTGACTTAAAAAATGAGCAGAGAAACGCCATGACAAGCACTCTAAGAACTAGACTAGATTTTGAAAGACAGTAACGAATGAAACGCTCAGTGCGCTGATAACACCGGGGAAACGTAAATGGTACACAAAAAGATAAACGACCAGGCAAACTATTCAGACTGTAGTCAAGCTCTCAAGAAAACTCCAAGAAACGCCGGTGGTATGCGATGGATGAGCGTATGACAGCGAGGGACAAAAGGCAATAGGCGGCAGACGCAGCCCAGGAACAGTGGCTTAGCCATTAATAAGCCAGAGGAAAGGGCGATAAGGGCTCGGTAGAGAAGTGCAGATGGCAATGGTAATTAAAAGAGCATAAGTCGTCGAAAGTGAAGATCATGCAGGAGTGGACGGCGTAGATGATAGTTTCAGCACGGCGGTACCGAGCTTCAACTCCAGCCACAAAGAGTGAGTGAGGAGCCAATGGCGAAGAAAACAGCTAGCGAGGGCCATGTTGGTATTAAAACACTTGATGAAGAATTGGGAGAGCTGGTTGCTCCATTGCTCGCCTCGCCAGTGGTAGTAGTTGAACCAGAACCAGACTCAGCCGGTAGTCCAGGGGAGCCGCCAAAAGGCACCTTGTTGGAGGTAGGATCTATATGTAGCATTAGAACAGATATAATTCCCTGACTTAGGTTAGTGTGGAGTAAGAACATACCTGGTGTAGGGGTGGAAGATGGTGGATTCTTAGCCCCTCCATATTTCCTTGCTGCTAGTCCGACTCGGCTCTTATCAAAGTCGAAAACAGAATAAACGTTCTTCAAAAAGACATCGCCAACAAGCCACTGCTTAGGCCCTAGTACCTGATGCCCCACGATAAGAGAGTTGCATGTTCCTTTCGTGGGTGTTTCATTCCCAACGTAGTCGTCAGGTTGAATGGTATACTCGACTCCGCCAATTGATAATTTGATATCAACCTTGGTAGAGCACGGGAGTGTGTAGAATCCCGAACCCTTATCCGCCTGGGGTATCATGGAGTGAATGAAGTCGGCATCAGCAGGAGGAAGTATAAGGAAGGATGTTCCAGTATCAATGATACCAGTTCTTCCCTTCAAGTTCAGGGACTTCCCACCCATAATCAAGTCATCCATTGCAATTTCCCATTGATAGCCGTTGGGGACGACATTTGAATATGTCAGCTCGCCGGAAAACTTGCTCTTGTCGATATCACCAAATGTAATCTGGCCATCTGTAGCACCCTCGGAGGCTCTTTGGAGATTAATACCAATGACATTGCTCTTGAGAAGTTTCTGCTGCATCAATAACTGTACGACCGTTGGGGTTTTCGCACTAGGATCCTGAGGCCCTATTCCTAGGATTCCGTCCATGGGGTAGTTCAAGAAATCATCAGAGGCTGTGGATGCAGATCCAAAAGGACTGACCAACTCGAAACCTGCAAAGGACATGGTATCATTGACAATGACACCAGAAACTTTACCAGTACCGTAAGTAACTCCCCATTTCTCGTCTGTAACCTTGATAGTCTTCGAGTCCTCTTTTCCAAACGTATTATGTCTTCCACAGGCTTTGCTAGTGCAATCTGATCCAAACACCCAAGTACCCGATGCGCCGGTATCAATTAACATCCACATCTTCTGGCCTTCCGATCCGACTTTGATCTCGGAAAAATACGAGAAATCGTAGCCATCGTTATTGATACCAAGTGTATTTGGCGCGGTTGGCGAGGATGCGATTTGAGCTGGGTAGTTATTATCTCGACGATACTAGAAAGATTCACCAGATATATTAGCAATTGACTCGACCGCTTAGATATTTTGAGCAGGGGTTACAAACATTGCTGGGGCCTCTCCTAATGTTTAGGGTTGTAAACCCAGTATGGGCATGTTTATACAGCCCGGGAAAGGTGAAGAAGCGTCTGCCAACGGAGCCGTGGGTCGATACAAGATCCTGAGCAAAACCAGGCAACTTGATGGGATAGAACGCCAAAGTTCCCGTGAACTGTAAGGTGACTGCTGACAAAAAACATAGCCATAGAAACTGCATGATCCTTCGGGAGGGGTGCTCGGGATAATTAAAATCAAGAGATCGCAGTTTTGGTTATCTCGTCATTGGCAAGAAATCTAACTATCGTAACGAATCCCAGGAGATTCCTGTTTCCTTCTTTTCCCTCCCCTCTTTGGTAAATCTCCGGAGGCCCAAGGTCTTGGGAGTCTCTAATAAACTTGCAATCTACAAAGCAGCGGCTCTGCGGATAGGGGCAAAAAAAAAGGGTGGGATTCGAGGTCCAAGAATTAGGCGTCAGGGGGATAAAGCTCTCGAAACAGCGGATGAGGGAGCCGATAATAGGGAGGCAAAAGAAGATCCTTTAAAACAATGCAACGACTGAAAACGAAAATCAAAGAACAGTGAAAGAGGAAAAACAAGGAGTGAATTGAGCCAGGATGAATGACGAAAGCCCGCCCACATCGAGCCGGTAGATGATGCATGTGCAGGAGTTGAAGTACTTTGCCCGTTTACATTTCGCGAGGAATAGGAGGCGAGAGGGCGCAGAATAGACAAACTTGGCTTGCGGGCCAGATCGACACAAGAAACGACCGCGGCAAGGCCTGGGGCGTTTTCGTTGGCTAGAAAGGAGTAGTGCGAGCGCATGCAGCAAGCAGGCGGAGTGAAAGCGTATGCAGGACACGCTCCCTCGCCCATAGGCCATGGCCAGGAAAACCCCTGGCCCCTGCAGGGCGCCAAAGCAAACATGGCACTTCCGCTTCCACAAGTTCTCTGTCTGGGGACAGTGTGAGACCTGGATGTTTGATCGCGGAGGACCAGACGGGACGCACGGTCTTCTCATTGGCGAATTGGCGAATGCTGGGGAATCTTTTCCAATATAACAAAAAAGAAAGCAGGCGAAGTTCGTTTTTCATGATACGCGCTGAGTCAGCATGATCCGGGGGCAACCAGGTTGATCTTGGTTAGGTATACACACACACACACGCGGCGTGTATGTATATACAGCGAGGATTGTCGGCAGGAGAGTGGTGACTCTTTTGACAGACTAGGTCGGGAGAACAGGCGACTTGCAAATCCCAAGTTTCCCGGCCAGGAGATATTCATTCCAAGGAAGAAAAAAAAAAAAAAAAGTACATATATACATACATGCAGGCGGTAAAACAGATAAGCAGTTTTGGGGGCTGAATGCAAGCAAACCAATGAATACAAGAAAGAGGACGATGAGATGGTCGTTCTCATCGTACAAGGGATGGATAAGATGCAGGCAGTTTGTTTGACAAGGAGCGACGCATTCAACCTTGTCGTGCGACCAATTAATTTATTTATCTTGAACGAGTATACTTTCCGTATAACAGATTGCAAGGCATTCTTGTATCCCTGCGGGTCCAGCGTGCTCGGCATTTGGTTGCTTTTCAGCGAACGTTGGTTGCTTCCTGGAATGGGAGTCTAGATGGCGCCAAGTGGAATCGAGGAGACAAGTCAGAATGACCGGGGGTGTTTGCTTGGTTCTTTGCCTTCGTAGGCTGTAGCCGCGCGATTTGAAACACCGGGATGTCCGTCCAAGAGAAGGATATCTTGCAGCTGAGAGATAGATCCGATTCCAGATGCTTATCGAACCACCCGAAACTGAACTGTGGTCTGCGCATACGAGACATTCAGCCCGTGATGCGAATCGGAGAGTGGGTTCCCACCTAGCAAGCCATAGCCATATGAGGAAGAGCCCGTCTTCTTTGCTTCGGTTCACATATGTCCCTCCACGCGTCATCAAATACTGTCTTCTTCTTACCCACATGGCTGTCGAGAAGCTTCAGGTCTCGAACAACCTCCATACTACCTGTGCCCAATGAGATAGTCTTGCCCATGATGATACACTCTGACACACCTTGGACGGTGTCACGTCTGCCCGCACCACCCGCATCAAAGAGATGATCCGCCGTCTTCTCAAAACTCGCCAGCTGAAGAACTGAGTCGCGAATCTTAGCCAGCCCAAAACGGGTAATTCCAAGCACCTCGCCTTTATATGTCATAACATCTGCAAGGAGTTGCATATGCCGAGGATCAATCGCCATGCCCGACATGACAGAGCTGATTTCGTCGATAATCGTCGTTCGCGCCGCCTCGATACCAAGAACGTCCCGCATCTCCATGACGTGGTTGGTGCGGGTACGGTGGCCCTCAATGCCGTCAGTCGTCATGCATGCCCGGAGGCCATATCCTTCAACCAAAAGAATGTTAGTGGCAACTTTTTCTCCGACACGAATCACTGCTCGGGTGCAGTCCGGATAGCCGAACACTTGGATGTTCGGCAGGATTCGCCTCAAATAGTTGATTCGAATGTATGGGTCTGAGCCGGTGATCTTTTGCTCAGAGACCGAAACGCCCGCCATTGAGGCACCTTCATCCACGTAGATGTGGATATGCGAGTTGAAGGACCGGAAAGTCAGGTCAGCGGCTTTGAACGCTTTGTGCTTCTTAATGGCAAGTAAGATCTGCCGTAGTGTCAACTCAAGCTGCAACTTTTTGATCGTTGAGAAGTCAACCTTGATGTTGATGAAAGAGGATGTCTGAGAGCGGTTTTCTTCGATGTAGTAGACAATATCCTTGAGGAACAGTTTCTCAACTCGGCCTTTGACGATCTCCGCAATACGCATGTCCGTCTTGTTCACAAGCTCGCAGGTGATAATCGGCGTACTGATCTCTTTCGATGCGTTGATAATTTCCTTGATACGCGGAACACCTTGAGTAATACTCATACCAGCAACACCAGCGAAATGGAAAGTTTTCAGTGTCATTTGTGTTCCAGGTTCTCCAATGGACTGTGCACCGATGGCTCCTATACTGTGGCCAGGCTCGACATGTGCACGCATATACTTATCCAAACACGAAGTGATGAAAGCCTTGAGCGTTCTAGCGGAAATTTTGCTAGTATGCGTAAACGCCATCTGCTCTTTGCCTTCTTCGTTATCGCTAGGTCTAAGTTGTGTAGCTTTTGCTGCAACATACTCTTCAATCGAACTTAAGAAGTCACGGTTGCTTTCCCACTGGTCGGTAGCGAAGTCGTTTTTAGCTTTATAGGAGAGTGTGTTTCCGAGTAGATCGTACCGAACCAATTTCTTGCGCTCTGGAGCGATGAGTTCTTCACATAGGGCCAATATTTCATCCGCAGATAGGCCCTTCTCATCTTTGTCGTATGTAGTACTCTCTGCATGTGTAAAGGTACGGTCGAAGTGAACGGGCTTGGCTGAAGCCTCCATGTTGACAGGATCCAACTGATCATCTCCATACTGAAACTGGATGATAAACGAAGAAGAATCTCGGACAGTATTGTCATACCGAGTAGATAGATCCTCGAGAGATTTCATAAGTCTTCGAGACATATAACCTGTTTCTGCAGTCTTCACGGCGGTATCAATCAAACCCTCACGGCCAGACATAGCGTGGAAAAGAAATTCGGTAGGAGTAAGTCCAGAAAAGAAACTGTTCCGCACAAAACCCTTTGCAAGAGCATGCTGGGAATGGCGAGCAAAATGTGGTAGGGTACGGTCTTGGAACCCTTTGGAGACACGAGCGTTTTCAATGGATTGTTGTCCGACGACAGCTACCATCTGAGACACGTTGATATTGGATCCCTTGGAGCCGCATGTTGCCATAATAAGGGGTGCGTTGTGCTTGCTTAGTTCTGAAATACAGTATTCACCAGCTTGCTGACGGACTTTGTTCAGGATACCGGTGATTTCGTTCTCTGCCGTTTGGCGGCTGTCCGATTTACCCATTTGAGGTTTCTCTTTACTAGCAGCTGTGATTAGATCATCACATTGCTGAAAAGCAGTGTTAATCAAGGTATCTTTTAGCCTGACTAGGCTTTCTCCTGGATATACGTCCGTGATACCAATTGAGAAGCCCTTATTTGTCAACCACCTGGCAGAGAGTTTCGACAACCTGTTCATGGCTTCTGCAGCGGCTGCGTACCCAAAATCTCTTTGGATGACGAAGAAGATATTATCCTTCTTTCCAGCTCCGATTGTTGATTTATCTGCAACACCACATAACATTTCTGAATTGCGGATACAGAGCCATCCGTCATTCTCGCATAGATCTCTCGGCTGGCCCTTGACGAGCTTGAGTTGACGACATGCCGCATCAAGGTTGACTTTGACGGGACAGTCTTTGTTTGGTCTCATGAGAACGCTGAACACTTGCTTGCCGGTCCAGAGCATTTGCGGCTTAATAGTTGCTGGTGGTGGGAGCTCGAATCGGGTGCTAGAGTCGAGCATGGATAGACATATCTGAGTAAATGTTTTTCTATCAAAAAAATTATCCTTACTGCTGAGCAGATAGGCAGCAGTAATGAAATCCTGAATAGCAGCAATAATTGGCTCTCCGTTCTTGGGTGTGGCCAAGTTGCTTTTGACTCCCATAAGTTCCATAGCTTCAGCCCTTGCTTCTTCAGTTTGGGGAACATGCAAGTTCATCTCATCACCATCGAAATCGGCGTTGTACGGGTTGCAAACACATTCATTTAACCGGAATGTCCTATGAGGTCGCACTTTGACGAAATGCGAAAGGATACTCAGTTTGTGAAGGGATGGCTGACGATTGAACAGAACAATATCCCCATCTTCCAAATGCCGCTCAACTATATCACCTTCCCGAAGCTGGTTTGCTATCATGTTCAGATTGCCATACTTTAGAAAGAGCCTGAATGAGTTGCCTTCTTTTATCAGATAGTTCGCCCCAGGCCAGGTTTTTGTGCCATTCCGTATACATTGGCGTAGCTTTTCTTTGTTGTATCTTGTTACTCGCTCTGGGTAGGTCATATTCATGGCAACCAGCTGTGGAACGGCAACTTCGTCAATGCGCAAATTAGGATCCGGTGAGATGACAGTTCGTCCGGAAAAATCAACACGTTTTCCCGACAAATTTCCTCTGAATCGCCCCTGCTTGCCCTTTAACCTTTGGCATAACCCTCGAATGGTCTTTTTTGAATCCGTGTTCTGTAAGCCTGGGATATCACTGTTAACGTACACTGCAATCTGAAGTTGCATGTAGTCCCAGCATTCAATGATGGTTTGGACAGGAGCTCCCTTATCCAGAGCCATTTTCAAATTTAGATTACTCTGGACGATGTCTCCCAGTTTTGCAGTCAGGTCGTCTTCCGTACTAGCTCCCTCTTGGCCGACGGATGGCCGAATAGGAACGGGGGGCGCGGGGATAAACTGCCAAAGGAAATATTCAGGCCGAGCTCCATCCACATTCAAACTAAGCAGTTCGCAATCTTCATTGGAAATCCGACGAAACAGCTTCAGCACCCGAAGAGGATTTAGGTCATCGAAAACACGTCTGTAATGCTTCTCGATATCCGGGTTGGACTTTTTCGCTTCCTCAAAGGATCGGTCAAAGGCAAGTTTGCTGGGTGGAGGTATTTTCTTAGCGGAGAGAGAAGCATTGAAAGCCCTGAACTTGTCGTGCACGATCTTCAAAGCTCCGGTACTCGCTTTCTTGACTGTTCCGTTGATTGCATTGCAGTAGAAGCATACCGGCGTCTTCCGGCACCTGACATTAATGCGCTTATTTATCTGCATGCGCCTTAAATTGTCCAACCCAGGTCGCCGTAGTTCTTTTAAATATGACCTTCTCTCGTCTTCTGGAAGCAGAATCTTGGAGCAATCCTATCCACACAATTGCAAACAGAATTAGCATATCCTTTAAGAAAAGGGAAAATACACGTCAATATGTTCCAGCATACTTTGCAAATATCCTGTAATATCTCGATAGTGCGCTTAAAATATCCGACGTGGAAAGCAGGGAGGACGAGTCGAACGTATCCGAAGTGCCCGTTACATTCCTGTAGATCACCACCGCAGGTTTCGCATGTGTCTGACTTGTTAGATATACCAAGGCGAGGGTCCATGGGACCATTTCGAGCAACCGCGCGATTATTATCGAGATCAAAAAGCTTTCTGTCTGAGATTTCAACGTGCGCTTGGCTGATGATGTCCTGATTTGAACTGTGCGAGCCATTCATTAGTTCATTTTCACGTAGAGAGTAAGTAGTATATATGCACTTACAGGACACCGAAATTGATTTCTTTAATAACCTTGGGTACCCGATCTATGACCTGGATCTTGCCCGGATCAACAGGCAGAGCATCTGTGGCCATCATCCTGAAGGCAACGTGCTAGGCCTAGCCTTTGCTTTCACAAACAAGCCAATGGCTTCAGGTCTCCGCTTGCTATCGTCCTCTGCATTCCATGAGTAAGTAAAGGGAGTACATCCGCTGTAATAACCAAGGTAAACAGCCACTGCTGCCGGCCGTTGCTGGTGTGATGTCCCTTCCGCCCCTCCTCGACTCATCGCGAGCTTCAAAACTTTTTTGATTATCACAGGCACGTGACTTTATCTGGCAGGTGGTCACGTGCCGTTATCTTATATCTCCAGTTGGCGACAGACGAAACGACAACCTCAATCTATCAAAAGCCGAAGAGGAAGAGGACGAGAAAGAGGGCGAGATGAACCAAAAAAAAAAAAAAAAAGAAAAGAAAGGAGGTACATCGTATAACTCGGTAGTCAGGCATCGAGCTAATAATGGCTGCATGCCACAGCCAACTAGTTGTCTGCAATACGCTTGCACTGGGGAAGCGAAACTATATCTGGTGTGATGTCCTGTATCTCATCAGACCACCTTCAGGCGACAGTTCAGCAGGAGGAGATGGAGATGGCTGCGTCAACACGGCATAACCTCGAGGGGTACCAGCTGTTTAATGCCCGTGCTGGTACCTTTGAAAGGTCCATAAGGTGTTAGGACACTCTATGTCTCCATTTAGCCAATCGGATTTGATCGTCATCTCTTCTTTGCCTGCAGAGTGATATGTTGATTGGCGAGAGGTTACCCCATTCCATATTACTCCGAGCTAGCAATCCATGCAAGCGTATAGCAAGGATGGTGGTGAAATGATGGTGTGTTGCTTGGATACTTCTCCTCATCCGCCTATTTCCTGTTCTTCCCTGCAGAGAGGGATGGACAGGCAAAGAGAGACAGAAAGCAGAGGGTATCCCAGAGACCTACGGACGGAGTAACGTCACGTCGTACTCAGGGGCCGGGGAAAAGGAAGAAGACAAAGCTCATGCCCCGCAAAGCACACGAGTTATTTGAGAAAGATGTTTTGTTTTTGTCTGTGCTCACGAGATACCAGTGTAAAATGTACACAGAGCCAGGCCAAAGAAAGTCGTTAATAGTAAAAAAAGTAGCTATGGTAAATGGGAACGGGTAAGAAATAGCGAATGAAAATGAGAAGATGGCCGCCTGGCAGCACTTAAGACAATTGGAACACGAAAAAAGGGAGTCATGCTCATCCCAAAAACAAAAACCGTGTAAACAGGAAAAAAATAAGTCGGTTATTGGGATATACTACTCTGACTCGTCCCCTTGATGTCTTCTAGCATGCCTCTCCATAGGTCTCTGACGGCTCCGCCAACAGTCTCTTGAGTGGAAGCACTAGCTCTGGCCCCATCTCGGGACCTGCTAACGGCCTCCGTGAGGTTGAAAGGGTTGAAGTCCAATGCATGGTTGTCTACAACTTCACTCATTGGGCTGGGTCCGTTGGAGCCCATGTCGCTGCTGACGGTGTATATCTGAGGCTTCATCACACTAGCGCTGGCTGGGGCCATCTCATAGTGAGTGAAGGAGTCTGGAGGGGTGGGGATGCGAGGCATCGACTGGATGGCGGAACCAGACTCCATGAAGGTCGGCATGTAGGCGAGGTCGACGGGGGAAGAGTCCTGGGGCGACCTGTTGGCCCGAGATGTGTTGAAGGGCCTGGACGAAGAAGACTGCTGCTGGCCAAAGGCGTGACGATCAATGCGCCTCATTGCAATGCTGAATGCACGAGACTGGAGAACATCGTGGTTTGAGAGGCGGTCAACAAGCTGGAAGGGATGTTAGCAGGACAACGGTCTATATTCTGCGGGACAAAGGAGCATGAGCAGGAGAAACGAGCTGAGCTGACCTCTGATTTACTTCCAGAGGCACCGAGATTCCTCTTCTGGCACTCTGCTCTGAGGTCTGCGAGGGTTCTGGAGTGGTAGAGAGTGCTGGCGTCTGGTCCGGTAGCGACCTGGGCCGAGTAGGCGCCGGTGATGTGGAGAGAGCGGCAAGGCTGCTGGGACAGCGACCTGAGGGCCTTGAGAGAAGTCGAACGGGGAGCAGCCATGGCAAGACCGGTGTTTTGATATCTAGTTTATGCGAAGTACAGTGAAGACTTGGTGACCAGGGCAACAATTGAACAGAGAGGCAGATGTCGAGGGGACGGAGTTTGGCCAACACGATCAGAGAGGAGGAACAGGGCGGATGTCAACTTATAGCTGCTGCTGGCTGGCTGGCTGGCTGGCTGGCTAGATGGCTGGCCGCTCTCCCAAGGTTCAAGGTGTACACAGCTTCGCGAGGTAAGGACACTCCGGCTGCTTCGTCGTAGGGGAAAAAGCAATATAGTTACTTATAGTTAAACAATATATACTAGAGCTGACAGGCTAAAAGGGGAGCGCAGTGGGAACAGCAGAAGCGGTGGCGAGTTTGTTCCTGGATGGATGAGGATGGCTAAGGCGTGGTGGAAGAGACCCTCCTTTATAGCTACGTGAGGACTCCGTACAGGCGCAGAGCCGACGCAGTTAGGGGCAGACAGCCGACGCAGGTCAGCGGCCAAGGGGGCAGATAGTGATGTTGTTGAGCGCTGTTGGTTGTTGGGGGAAGCTATGCTTCGGGCTAAGTATTAGTTATTTCTTATTATAAGGTACGCCTTCTCCACACGCCGGCAGGTCGGAGGGCTGGCCCAGCCACAGGCAGCTAGGGGCCGGCGGGTGGTGAGGGATGGGGACGGCGCAGTGAGGCGAGCGGAGGTCAGAAGGGCCAAAGGGACCGGGAGACCCTGGCAACCAGCGACTCCTCGAGTGGCCGGCGATGGATGGAGGACTGACTACCTGAGGTAACGAGCTATGTATCTACGAAGTCTCCGAGAGCGACGGAAGCGCCCGAGGTGCCGGCCAAAGGCGCATGACAGGTGTGTGGGGGGGTGGTTTGTTCCTCCTCCGACCTCGGCAGCAATTAATCCATTATTTTTCACCTGTCCTTATATATACTGGGTCTCGCAGTTGGTGGTAGCTCGTCCTGCCGGCTGCTTGTTGTGTACAGAGGAGATGGAGTACGGAAACCCGTGAAATATCATTTGATAGAAAGAAGGCGTATCCACCTCAACTACGCAAGAGGATAGGGAGAATACGAAGGGCATGGTAAGAGTGTATATATAGCAATGGAAGAAAGAAGGAAACGTGATACGTCATCCTCACAGTTTCAATGGGCGCTTGCTGCGTGAAACGGATCTTGCATACGGATGAGAAGCCGACTCCGGCACCAGATGGTCAATGTCAGCAGTGTTGATGTACTGAGGACCTGCTTGGTCGAGCGAAGTGATGCCGATGTTTCTCATGGCTCCCTCCAGCTCATCTCTCATGACTATGGATAGTTATGATTAGCCGGGGAAGCGGAAGATTTACCTACTGGTCAAAAGGTGGATGGAAGAAGAAGAAAAGGGGAACAGATAATACATACTGTCAATCAAGTGCTCAGCACCCTCCTGGCCGTAGTTTGATGCAAAGAGAAAGCTTCGTCCCATCCCGACGGCAGTTGCTCCTAGACAGATGGCCTTGAGGATATCTGTGCCTCGTCTGATTCCGGAGTCAATGTAAATCTCCATTCGGTCAAATACCTCGGGACATCTGCGGTGCAACTCGAGCAAGACAATGATCGAGGCCGGACTGGTGTCCAGGTTTCTACCACCGTGGTTGCTCAGCAAGATACCATCGATACCTGCTTCCATGGCCAACACGGCGTCGTCTGCAGACTGCACACCCTTCAGCAACAACGGGAGATGCGTGTGCTGTCGCGCCCACTTCACGTCCTCCCACGTCAGTCCCGGGTCAATAAAGCCGGCCATCACTCGCCCCAAACCACCGCCCTTCTTGTCGTTATTGCCCTTCGCCGGAACCATAGGCAAGATGAGGTTTTCATCTGCCTTGACCCGCTCATCGGCTTCTCGTTTACCGGGCCAGGCTGCGTCCACTGTGATGCAGATGGCCTTGACCTGTGGGTTGGCAGAACAATCATGCAGCTGAGCAGCAGATTTGGCCCGATCGCGGTTGACGTACAGCTGGAAGATAAACTGCGTATCGGGGGCTGCGTCGCTGATTTCCTTCAGGGAAAAAGATGCGTTATTCGAGATCCCCTGCATAATACCCCTTGACTGACATGCTCGTGCAATCCCCAATTCGCCGTCAGGGTGAATCAGCTTCACCATTGCGCTGGGTGCGACAAAGAGCGGCATGCTCACGCTACACCCCAGAATGCTGGATTTTGTGTTGACCTCTCGCACATTGCGCATCACTCGCGGACGAAACCAAATTCGGTCAAAGGATGACTTGTTTGCATCGCGAGTGATCAGATCGTTGGCCGCACTTGAGTAAAACGCCCATGTCTTTGCAGGGGCCGTCTTGGAGGCGACGAGCTGAAAGTCGTGTGCACTGATGAGGGTATGTAACCGCGGCTTTTCATTCTCTCCAGTAGGCCGATTAGCTGCCTGTGCAAGCCCCTTCGACCATTCAGCGTCAATAGTCGACTGGTCAAGAACCCCCTTTAGTTTATTAGTCGAAAGTCCCTTGCGGATGACACTAGGGGAGTGGACTGCCGAATAGGCCTGTGTGGCATCACGTCCAGCATATCTGAGAATAACTAATGAGCAATCAGTAACCGTTGTCTGCACATCCGGTGTAAAGTTACCATAAAGCAGAATTTTTATATCTGCATATAGTATGAAAATAAAATAAGTCACTAACTTGATGGACCACCAGGATGCTCCTGGAGGAAGTCGGTAATATCCCAGACCTGATTGTCTACAACAATCCAACAATCAGAGACTGTGTTGTGTTTGGCAATTGCTTGCGATGACAGCAGCTTGGGTGTAGACATTTTTTCTATCGAGCCGAGAGGTTGCCGAAATATCCGTTTAACCACCGTTAAAAATATAGCGCTCTCTCGTCTCTTTATGCAAAAGATGAAAAGACAGTATTTCTCTCTCGAGCAAACAGCCAATTGACCCACCACAAAATCAATTGACTCAGTCGTGACGATGACGAAAACAGACAGGCTGCTCTGGACAATGAGTCTCGGGATATGTAAAACAGCCAATGCAGGTTCAAAGTCGCTGTTCGACGAGGTTGAATCAGTTTATATAAAAACGCCGCAGGAATTATATCGTTAACTGATTTCGGCGCTTCCCCAGGACAGAAGACGGATCGTCAGCCAACCTTGCCTTACCGTGATATTCAAAGGTGTTTATATATTTGAACACAACATGGAGTTGGGACCGCTGTGTGCCGGGGGCAGCCCGTGGAGCTTGGAAATCATCGCGCCCCAGCCAGTCAGGAAAGGGATATATAGCTGCTGAAACAAAATAAGCTCGGTCGACAGGGTTGGCTGGCCATCTTCTCGCATCGCCAGTTAACTAGCCGGTGAGCTAGTAGTATTATTATTACACTTATAGTCCATTAGCCCAATGTTAATACTGGTGCTCCGTACTGTGGAGAGCATGCTTGTTGCTTCGTTTGCCCTGCTTTCTTTCAAGTTGCGGCGCTCCTTTTCTTGGTGGTGACCAGGAAATTACTGTGGAAAAGATATAAAGAGATGTCGAATCTCCAGTTTAGCATTTCGCTGTCTATATCTGGGGCGAAAATCGCCTATGCTTTGGTATGATATTGAAAAGTCGACTGGCCCGTCGAATATGAAACTGCTTTCAGGCCGAAAAATGATTGGTTCGCTGTGGCGACGCCCTTTTGACTTGAAGTGCTTCCCTGAGAACATGCATGTCAGGAAGACCCGATGAGCAGAGCAACTCGTTCCGTGATAGCATGGCTACCCGTATGAGCCCTGTAGCATCCACACAGCGACTAGCGTAACCATAGTCAACACTTATATCTCTAGAGAATTTCATGTAAGGTTGAATTGATGTCGTCGATATAAAGTACATCCAGTTAAGGAAGACGAGATTTAACTAACTACAGTTGGCACGTGATATGTGAAGTTTTAGGTGATCGGACTTCGCAGCCTTCAAGGAGTCACGGCTTTGGATAGAGACCGTCACCAGGCAGGCCAGTCTCCTTGCTGAAGCAGGACGCTCTCTATGTTTAAACGCAGCCTGGCGAAGGCTCTTCCTCAATCTATACCAACAGTCTCGAGATTTTGCTTTTCTGGCGGCAGTACGTTCAAATCCCTTGCCCTGTCGGACTGCCTGACAGTGACCATCCCATTAATGATATCATGCATGAGCAGCCCGATCTATCTCCTGTATCATCTGGGGGGGACGGCATAAGTTTAATAAACGACCATTCATACCTATAATAGACGTCCAATCAAACCGCCTTCGCCACTTGTCAGCGGTCACAGAAATGGGCGATTCAGCGAAAAAACGAAAATACATTGATGTACGCATACATGCATATACCCCTCTAAAGAGTGCTATTTCACATATTTTATACCCATTGATAACACTGTTTCAAAATTGGTCGAAATGCTAAATCGTTATTAACTGTCTGGAGAATTAGATCGGTATCAACCTTGGGGACCCTGTATTCAGGGGCAAGTACCACGGTAAAGATGTTCACGAGGATGATCTACAAGATACAATCGATCGAGCCGTTGAGGTTGGCTGCCGTAAGTTCATGATCACTGGCTCGGACTTGCATGAGTCTCGGCATGCCGTGGACCTAGCCCGGGAACACTGTATGCACCTACCCGTCTTTGTTACGTATACATCTACCTAAGCTTCTAGTTACTGAGCTGACAAACACTATGCAGCAGGACTATGCTATGCTACTGTTGGCGTACATCCGTGTTCCGCAAAACTCTTTGACTCCTACGCTGGAGGACCAGAGAAGTATCTGGCCGAGATCAAGGCCCTGGCATTGTCAGCCAAGGAGTCAGGCCATGCTGTTGCCTTTGGAGAGATTGGTCTAGACTACGATCGACTGTTCCTCTCCCCCAAGGATCAGCAGCTAAAGTATTTTGAGGCTCAGCTTGAAGTAGCTGTGGAGGTGCAGCTGCCTCTTTTCTTGCACTCGCGAGCAGCCAGCGAAGATTTTGAACGGCTGCTCTCTGCCCGGCTGCCACGGCTCCCCAAGGGAGGATTAGTGCATAGCTTCACTGGAACCATCGAGGAAATGCAACGACTTGTAGCTCTCGGGTTGGACCTCGGGGTTAACGGGTGTAGCTTGAAGACCGAGGAGAACCTGGAAGTGGTCAGAGCCATGCCCTTGGATAGGATACAGATCGAAACCGATGGGCCTTGGGTATTACACCCCCTCCTTTCTTTCTGCCTTCCGAGTGTTTGTTATTTACTAAATCAACTTTGCTCTGTCTAGTGTGAAATTCGGCCATCTCACGCGAGCTACAAGCATGTCAAGTCTACGCTGCCTAAATCTTGCAAGAAAGAGAAATGGCAGAAAGGTTGCATGGTGAAGGGAAGAAACGAGCCGGTTGCGATTGTTCGTGTGGCCGAAGTGATTGCTGCGGTGAAAGGGATAACGGTGGACGAAGTTTGTGAAGCGTAAGTTGCCAGCAACCCTGCCTGCCTTGCATCAAACTAAATCGTCGAATCTCGCTAACAAACGCTAACTTTGCTTCTAGTGCATGGAACAACTCGGTTCGCATGTTTGGACTTGGTGAAGTGGCCTGACTGCAGAATTAGAAAGCGATAGAATGTATAGACCATCTCTCCTTCGTCTTTTTTTATGTTGTGTAAGTCCATAGGACTAGTTTTATGTATATGTATGTCTGACCCGAGGGGGGCGTCGGCTATAAGACCCATGCTGCAGGATCTCACTCAACCATGCAGATCGGCGTTCTCCAGGACCAGCGATCTGCACCCGATCCATGAAGAACAGCGCTGTTGTTGTACACGTAAAAGACAGTTGTCGACACCTCCGTCCTCTTTGCTCTCATCCCGGCCAAACAAAGTGCCCTTCCCTCGCCTCCCGTCGCCTTTTTTGCCTGTCTTTTTGCCTGCCATGCTTGACTTCTGCTTCCTTTTTTTGCTGCTGCATAAGCAAAAGGCTTGGCAGGAGACACGTGGTCGGGCAGCCTATCGGAGCGGAACATCCACTTCCGCCAGATGACGTAATCGACTTTAATGCCTGCAAAGGCCAAAAAGAAAGAAGGTAAAAAAAAAGAAGCAGAGCAGAAGCAGGCATCTTCATCATCGATTCCTGCACTGGGTGACAGGAAAGTAAAGGGAGTCGGTAGTCATCGACAAGCGAACTGCAGCGGCAGTGGCGGATAAACCGCTACACCCGCCGTCCGCCTGGATCGTAGCATCTCGAACCCTGGGTTCCCTTTCTCCTGCGCTTCCCGCCTGTTTTAAAACGCCTTTTCGCCTTGCCCAAAAAATCCCGTTCACCATGGATCTTTCACCCAGTGCTTCTGACTGTCCCATCGGCGGATAAGCAGTGGGAAGTCTAAGAACAGACGGCCTTCGGGGCTGCTCCTTTGCTTCTCCCGATTGCTGTTCTTCTGGTCCGGCTTCATCCTAGCTCCTAAAAAATATCAACTATATCCATCTTGCCTGCTTCTGGACCGACCACCCTTGAAGACATCTCTGTACATTTCATCCCCCCCCCCCCAAAAAAAAAAAAAAAAAAAAAAAAAAAAAACGTGTTCTCTTCTGTGGAGCCGACTTCATTTTGTGAAGCCCATATACCCTCCCAGTACCAGGCGGTTCACTTGATTTTGTGTTTTAAGGGGGGTGCGTCCTTTGGTCTTAGTTTGCTGCCCTGCTGCCTCTTTTGCACGCATCTTACCTTCGGATAGCTAGCTTCATTCCAGATATCCCACGTAGGCTCTTTATTTTGGCACCGGTTTGGCCGCTGTAGTGGCGACCAGTCTCGTGAATGCCAAAGCATAAAGGAGAAGTCCTCCAACAGAAATATCACTCTTGGAGCTTCTGTCGTCGAGCCTGCTAAACAAGCCCTCCCCTTTTCGGCTTGGAGTCTCGTGACCGAGGAGGTCCCGTCCTCTCTCCCTCCCCTGGAAGAAACAAAAACACCCACAGCTCCTCTCTTCGCCCTCTCCCAACTTCTCCCCTCTATCAGCCAGCACGCCCTCTTCTACGTCTTAAAAGGATACAACGATCTTTCATCTTGCTTCAGCTTGTGTCCCTCTGTTTACCGTGCCTACTGTCTCAAGCTGGAAAGCAAAGAGTCGAACAACGCGCAGTATTGCTCGATATGGGTGATAAACCTGCGCTTAAGGCGAACGGTGTTGAAGATCCAGCGTTGACAGTGACATCCAAAGATAATGGCAAGGCAAAATCAGGTATTTCTCTCTCTCCTTGCCTCTTGTCACTTTTTTTTTTTGGGTGATGGAGATCCCGGTGGATGGTCCCATGTAGCCCATGAAAAATTGTTATCTGCACTTCAAGGACCAGAGAGCATATGTTGCTTGGCTGCGAAGTCCTGCCTCTGATTGTCTCTAACCGTTCTCTCTGTCGTTTCCAGAGCAAGAAGTTTATGGCTGCGGATTTGAAAGCGGACCCAGCCGTCCACCAACCCCTCATGGCATTGGTATGCCAAACAACTTCGCGGAAGTTGTCAAGGGCATTTACAGAAGTAGCTTTCCCATGCCCGTTCATCTCAGCAGTCTCGCACAGCTTAACTTGAAGACAATCGTGTAAGTAGTTCCACTTTGCCTGCTCCCGCGGAAAATAGGCGATTCTCTAAGCGTGGGGCATGCTGACCACTTGGATCTAGTACCCTTGTTGAAGAAGAGTGGTCCCCTGAATATTCGGCGTTTGTACGGGATAAGGGCATCACCTCTCGCATCATCCCTATCCTAGCAAACAAGCAGCCCAATGTTTTCACCCCCTACAGCACCATTGTGGAAGTCTTGACCATCCTCCTCGATACCAGAAACCATCCTGTTATGGTTCATTGTAATAAAGGAAAGGTGAGTTTCTTCTGACGTCTTTGTTTGATATTTCCTTTGGTACATGGCTTCGGTGACTTAACATGGGGTATCATGGAATATAGCATCGCACTGGATGCATAATGGCCTGTTTCCGCAAAGCCCAGGGATGGACCTCTGTGGCTGCCATTGCAGAATACATCTATCACTCAGCTCCCAAGACTCGAACTCTGGACCGTAATTATATCCAAGAATTTGATGAGGGTACGGTAGCAGATCTCGTCAAAAAGACCGGTGCTCAAAAGTGGCTTCCAACCTTCCCACCCATCAAATATACCTTTGATAGCGAGGATGAAGAAAATCCTCATATGAACGGCAACAGTGCGAAGAAGTCAGAACTTGCAACGAGTGCACCTCCAGTTTCATTCCATGGAGCAAACGGACTTCGACATACCAACAGCCTTTGAGACCGGGTTTTCCATCCTTTACTTTTCTTTCCTTGTCTTTGTAAGTCATGGCATCTGTCCTCGTATCTGACCCCTCCCAGTATCGCGTTTTGTTTCATACGAATGGAGTTCAAGTCGGAGCACCGGAGTCGGCATGTCTTGTACAGGTTTCCAAAAATAGAGGTATCGGTGGGCAGAAACCCAGGATCAAGCGGAAAAGGAGCATTTTCTTCGTGTTTCTTCTTATGGATCGGCGTTTGGACCTTTTCCTTATCCTCTTTCTTTATGAAGGTCTTCGTTAATTTCTTGCTTTCCTCCAACTCACCAGCTGGCTGACCTTACTCCTCTCACACCTGGCAAGCAAATATGATGTTAAGGTGTTCAATAGGCAGTCTTTTGGAGCAAAGCTCAAGATAATCTCCTGGCAGATACCCTTTCACCAACAGTGGAGAGATAAGTGGCCCGGTAAAAGTTGAATAATGCTGATATTAAAAAGGACTAAAAAGGAGGATTAGGAGGCAGTGTGTGTTTTTTTTTTTTTTTTTTTATTGATGTCTCTTCTTCTAACGTTTTTTATTTCCCTTTTTGTCCATTCCCCTTCACTGGACGACTAAGCGGGATCCTCCCCGCCGTTCATGGATCTTTATTTTACCCCTACTCCTTTTCTTGCTTCACACCTTCACAGCTTTGGTGGTTTGTACCCATATGTTGGCGGTCATGTTTCCCTTCTACTGATTATCTTCTTTACCTTTGTATGGTGGGGATAGGGCTCATACAGGGCATTACTGGGATATGGGATCAGAGGGGTAATGGGTGGGATCGGTGGGATGTTACTCAGTGCATTTATAAGGGGTTTCTGTTTCTATTGATGCTTTTACCAAATCTGCTTGCATGCACAGTTACAAGCCTAGCAGATATTTATGATAATGTTCTAGGTCACATCCTCCTTCATTTAACTGTAAAAACAGGCTACAGTAGTGACTAGAATTCTTGCATGAAGGAGGTAGATGACTTATAGCAATAGCATCTCAATATCGCTGCTATCTAATCTAGGAAGGGTATCTAACTCCTCACCGGTGTCAATGTCATCATTACAAGGGCTTCCCTGACTCGCTGATAAAGGCAAAATAATGGGAGATGAGGATTGAAGAATCTCCATTGTTGGGTCGTTTCCTGCCCTTGGGACCATTGGTACCCCCGTATTGCAGTCGGGCTCTTCTCCTGGCCGCTCAAGTATAGGATGTATATCTACTTCTGCCAGTAAGCACGGAGATGAGGACAAAACACCGTCTTGATCAAGCATCAGTCTGGCTATCTCCGGTGTAGTTATGAACCGGGAACCGTCATTATCGATAACAGATTCTGTCAGAGTCGGTGGATTGTTCCATTCGTCTTGTTCTTCAGAGTATGCTTCATCAGATAACAGAATATCATCTTCCTCTTCGTCTTCAAATATATGCCAATCGGAGTCAGGGCAGCCACTGATAGCAACAAGAGCATCCATTGGGTCGGCCTTTCGTAGGTTGTTTGTCGGACAACCCAATATTTCCTGCTGTTTTGATGCAGCGGTTGCAAAGAGATGACTTATTTTTGCTTTCTTGTTAGCGGGACAGAGGGAATTCTTTGTTTGAACCCATAGTATATATCGTAACATGTCCCTTATGTCTGATGATACCGGAACCGTACGAAATCCTGCTGTGCAGCTCTTTAATCTATAAATATCACATATCTTGGAAGTCGTTGATTCACATCCCCTGGAATCCATGCTCCTTATAATCGAGACCATTCCCTTGATTACCAGAGGCATGAAAGAAAGTCGTTGAAACATAGCCTAGAGAAAACGGAGTATGAATAATCCTTTCTTTGCTATTATTGGAAAAAACTAACCACTTACTATGTTGTATCCCGGACTGAAAATAACTGGAGACAACTCTGTCAGGCTAACTTGGTGCCCGTTTGACGGCATACTCTGTATGGACCCAGTATCGGGCGAGGCTATATTTAGGAGATTGACGAGCCCAGCGTTTAATAGGGAGATAATTGACCGTATAGGGCTGATATTGTGACTGCCAGAAACCGGGCTTTTATGTGTGGACGATCCGTAATTTGAATTGCCAGAGAAGCGCGTAGAGGACGATTCTTGACTGGAAAAGGGAGTGGAGTCATCCAATGATTCCCACCCGTCCGAGTCGGACAGCAACACGTTGAGAGGTCCATTGCAGTTGTCACCACCTTCTGGTAACAATATCGGAGAACTGGAGCCGTTCGAGAAGACAAGCTGAATGCTGATATCACGAACAAAGATTGTAGGTATCTCTGCGGGTGGTTGTATATGCGGGTTCCCGTCAAGCAATGCGCTAAGTGACGTTGGAATTTTATTTAGTTCACAGCTAGTAGCTTGATCCCTGGTTGGCCTAGCCTGTAGAGTTATATTGAGAGTGTTTGTTTCATTTAAGTGAAGTTTCCCATCCTGCGTAGCATCGAGGCCATAGACAGACCATACCTAAGCAGGTTAGGATGGGTTCAACATATACAGGTTGTAAAAAGCATACCGATGGCAGAGTTAATAGTTCTGAAATAGTCCGTAGTGTGCCTGGTATAGATACTTTGGTTGCCAGGGAGGTTTGTATTTTAACTGATATGTTAATTTGTATCGTGGAGTTGGAACCCCAGGAAGCCCAAACGTCTTGTCTTCGGAGTTTCTCTATAGATAGCTCTTCTAAACATGGTGAGTCATTGAGTTGTGCAATTTGAACGGAGCTGGATATATATAGCTGGATTTCATGATCTTTTTGCATATGGATGGTTGACCCTAGGTCAATGCTTTTGTAGAGCATGGTGCCATTCAAGTTGAGTATTATCTTGAAATCAATAGAGAACGATAGTTAGTAAATAGCCTGGTAAATGTTTTACTATGTGGAGGGATCAGAATGCTGATGGTATTTGATTGCATGTCGAAAGTTGGAAGCGAAGGAAGGATACATCTACATCCCAAAGTGGAAATATCGAACGTCTTCCTTTCGCGAGGCGCAAAAAGGCCTTCCATCACCATATATAATCAGCGGTTAGCGTCAGGCATAATACCATCAAAGTATTAGGATTTTCCAGCCAGCTATATATTTTTGTTTCTAGACCGTACTTTAACCCCTTTAGCGAGTTGCTGCGATACTTTGATATTCAAGATTTCTACCAGAGCAACTCATTATTATTAGGCAATGTTTGGGAGAAGTTCTTACCCAGGACGTATATAATTATAGGCAAAAAGTTAATCAAATTAAGAGTTAAAGAGATAAGAATATTAGAAATATTCGAGTTATTATCATTAAGCTGGCCAACTCTGCCTATCAGCAGGAAGACTTAACCCGGTTAACTAACTAGGAACACGCTTGTTGAGCAAAAAGAAAAGTACTACTCTCGAGAACCCCAAGTCGAACACCGCGCATTCAAATCCTGACATCTCGACATTTTGTGACTTCTTTTATGTCTTCAAAGAGGCCCTGTGTCTCAATGACAAGGCCGATGTTTCTATCACGGTCTCCACCAACATAAAGGCCGATGAACTTGGCTTCGTTGTTCATCACAAAGCTTCCCGAGTCCTCTGGGTCACCAAATGTGTCACACTTCCATGGAAGAATTACCGTTGCGGTTCCCTGGACATATTCTCGCTGGCCCTGAGCATTTATGACCCACCCCTGTAGGTCAGATAGCCTGATGCCATTTACGGTGCCGCCCGTGAAACCGGTCTTTCGCCCAACCTTAAACACACGATCACCCTCGTCCACTGAACTTGTTCCAGTCATGATAGGCTGCGGTGGAGTATAAACGCGATATTTGCTGCTAACCGTTCCATCTGGTGGGATCTAATGGTGAAGTTAGTTGGCGGGACTCGTTAAGAAACAAGTTTCGTGGTTGATTGGAGGATGTGGGAGTGACGTACCTCGTTGACTGTGATACGGTGTTTATCGACGTCAACTAAAGCCCAATCAAGAAGTTGTCTCTTCTTGTTAACCTTGAAACCAGAAGCAGCGGATACAGAGCCAAGATAACGTTTCTGTTGGTCAAAAGAAGTGGCAATCCGTAAAGTCTCTCCGATTTCACTTAGAGTAGCTTGTTGACGCTCGTATACAATCCTTTGAGACCTCGAAACCGATGGGTCACCAGAGAGGATGCGTTGACGTAGGCTGTCGGGGACATCACGTCGAACTTCATCGACTTCTTTTCGATAGTATCGGAGGGAGGACTCGTGGTCTTGAAGGGCTGGGTGATCTAACTGCAGGTTGTTACTATCTCCAGGCTTGATTCCTTCATTGATCCATCGTTCATAGGAAGGGTGGGACTCAGAGCCCGCAATAACACAATGAAAGTTAGTCATTCCAAATCTTTTCCATTGTCCAGAGATAGGATTCTGCAGGTCAATAAATCCGCCGAACGTCGATGCAGATGAGGTAGATCCTCGGGGGTCAAGGCTTCCTCCAGGTTTTGCTCTGACATCCCAGTCGCGACGACTTAAGACGGGATCGTCAAAAGATGACGCGTGCCAGATGTTACTGCGGCATATTTCAACGGCGACGTTATAGTGGCCACGACTGTCCAATAGCTTCACGATTGCGTCTCTTACCGCGGTCCAATCGTTGACAGACTCTTCAGTGACGGTAAGGGCGACAGTGATTGGTCCTTCAGGCTGATTCACACCTCTTCGACGGACAACACACAGAAGAGTCCAATCGGAGTTGGCAAGAATCTCGAGTACGACAGGCCGCAAAACACGCCAGGAGTCAACAAAGGGATCAGAGACAGACACCGGGTAGCTGATTAGTTGGGGATTAGCTCTGGTATCAATGATCTCGACGTTCAGTTGCATGAACCACTGGGACCGAAAGAGCTGTAACATTTCCTTGCATGCTCTGAACCAGGAGTCACTCGTCACTACATGCTTTCGAGCAGTGACTAGTGCAGTATCGTATTTTTCAGTGCTGCTAGTTGAAGATCGACGGAGAGGCCCTACTCCAATGATGTCGACATTATAGTTCTTAAGGATTGTTCGGACTGGAGCGTCGAGTTTGTCTTCCCACGCGACAAGGAGAGGATCATTCTGTGTTAGGTGGTGGTTGAAGGCAGGCAACCTCACCAAGTGAGGACCACCGGTGCGAAAATCCTCGTTGTAGACCTCTGAATCACCTATGGCAGAAGATGCTTCGCTTTCGGAAGAGCCTTCGGTTCTCCTCACTCGATTTAGTTGATAGGCAGCGTTGCTTCCAGAGGACGAGGAGGGTGATGGTGTGGGAAGCGCGCCTGCGTAGGTGACTTCTGCACTGACACGACGCTTGGAAAACCCATATGGGTTGCTTGGATGTGCCATTCTGAGCTGAGCAAAGGGAAGAAAAAAAAATAAAAAAATAACAACCGTATGTTTTCTTCAGGAGAAACGCAAAGCTCTAAACCAAAGTAGGATTGGAAGTCGATCTTGGTGGAATGGTGCGAAGGAGAAAAATAAGGCAAAAGATGCAGCCGAAGCAAGACATGTTGATGAAATGGTTTGAAGAAAAAAAAAAAAAGGAAGAAACGGAAAGTGAGCTGGGCGAGGGCCTTAAATAGGCATTTTTTTGATAGGACATGACGTCAGTGACTTGAAGTGAAAGCACGCCATATGAGGAAGTGAATGAAAACAAAGTGAAGTTGATGAGATATCACTTCAGCTGGCAGCTGATGAACAAACAGCCATTGTTAGTGACTTGGGTATGACCTATTTTCTGGGTCTTTCCCAACTAAGAGGCTACATTGCAGTAAGGATATCAGCCATGAGGGGAGAAGAGCTCATGAAGCGAGGTGTATAGTTATCTAGGATGGGTATATGGGTGACTGCAACACATGCCGCCTCGAGGTTTCGGGCACCAATGCAATTATATAGAAATCAGGAGATAAGTAAAAGAAGTTGTGAGACTTGAAGTAATTAAGTCGTGAGATTTGAGGTCTGTAGCGGAGTCGAGGCGGCTGTTCTCCATGGAAGTCCCCAGATAACTTACGTAATTAGAACACTTTCTCCAATCTCTATTGGTCAGAATATATTAACCATTGGCTAGTATTGCTCCCGTTGCCAGTTGGACAAGAGGGTATATAACATTTCTTATTGGCTTAGAAGAGTAGTGCCTGTTTTCTCCTGGCACTATTATCCAATCATCATCGCAGGAGTCGTGCTACTGCTAACTAAGCAGCCATGCGCCTCCTGCAGGGGGCTTCCCGATCCTCTTCTTCGAGCCTGGAGCGGTTTTGATATCGTGATGTCGCTCTTTTCTCACGCCCAAGGAGAATGATTCCCACATGTAGCTATGAACAGAGGAGACAAACTAGATGTTCGCACAGCTGAAGCATCAAAATACAGCGAGGAGGAAGGCCGCTCCCTTCTTTCCCATGGGTCTCACGAAGATGACGACTATTTAATTGTCGAGGAGCCTTCGTCCACCTCTGGTACGCCGTCGTCTCAGTCAGCCTCGACCCCCAAGATACCTCCGTCCCTCTCGACCTCCCCTACCGACCAGCCTCGAACAGGCCGAACGTCAAACCGCGTCAGGTTCGACATCCAAGACGATGGGGAAGAAGATACTAGCCAGACCTTTGAGAGTCGCCGTGATGTCGACTGGATTGCGAACCAAGACTACCTTGATGAAGAGACAGCTCAAGTACCAGGAGATCGCTCTCGTCAGGCAGTTCCGCTTCTTACGAACATAGAAGCTCCCAGCGTCACTGTCGCCACGTCAGACTTTATCCCTGAAGACCACCTTGAGAATGCTCGGCCCAGGAGTGGATTGGGAAGTGCCTTCATGAACATGGCAAACAGTATCATCGGAGCTGGGATAATTGGCCAACCATACGCTTTTCGTCAGGCTGGGTTGACCACAGGCATCATTTTACTTGTTATTCTGACTTGGACCGTCGATTGGACTATCCGTTTGATCGTGGTCAATTCCAAACTCAGTGGAGCAGACTCTTTTCAAAGCACTTTGGAATTCTGCTATGGAAGAACGGGTCTGATAGCAATATCTGTCGCACAGTGGGCATTTGCATTTGGCGGTATGATTGCATTCTGCATCATTGTCGGAGACACTATACCTCATGTTGTGATGGGAATAGCTCCATCTATCAGGGACATGCCGGTTCTGTGGTTGTTGACGGATAGACGTGCTGTTATAATCATCTTTGTTCTTGGAATATCCTACCCACTGTCACTGTACCGTGATATTGCTAAGGTATGCATATACCTTCTCTATACTCATGTTTGGTTGTTCTATAATTCTGACATTCTACATATAGCTGGCGAAAGCTTCGACTTTTGCCTTGGTCAGCATGTTAGTCATTTTGATAACCGTCATAATAGAAGGTATCCAGGTAGCTCCTGAGGCTAGAGGGGAAGTCAAAGGATCCCTCTTTGTCAATAGCGGCGTTGTTCCGGCTATTGGAGTGATCTCGTTTGGTAAGCCTAAATACGATAGTATTTATTGCTAGCTAGTGCGTTGCTAACTATGGAATAGCCTTTGTCTGCCGTATGTTCATATTGATGTATATTGATACATTGGTGATGTCACTAATTCCCTATTAGACCACAACAGTCTCTTGATATATGGTTCCTTGAGAAAGCCTACCATGGACAGATTCGCTCGTGTTACCCACTACTCGACCGCTATATCTATGGTTATGTGTCTAGTCATGGCGGTGGCCGGCTTCTTAACCTTTGGGTCAAAAACGAAGGGTAACATTCTTAATAACTTCCCTCCAGACAACGTGATTGTGAATATTGCAAGACTGTGAGTTGTCCTGGATCGGTCCTATCTTCGAACTTTAGCTAAACTGAATTCGATAGGTTCTTTGGGCTTAACATGCTGGCCACGTTACCCCTTGAGGCGTTCGTCTGCAGGTCTGTCATGACCACGTTCTACTTTCCAGAGGAGCCTTTCAACCTCAACCGCCATCTTATCTTCACTACCTCCCTGGTTGTAACATCTATGGTCATGGCTCTGATCACATGCGACTTGGGCGCTGTATTAGAACTTATCGGCGCAACAAGCGCTTGTGCCCTAGCATATATCCTTCCACCGCTCTGCTACATAAAACTGAGTAAGCAGAGCTGGGTGGCGAAGATCCCTGCCGTCCTTTGCATTGCGTTTGGTACTGTGGTTATGTGCATTAGCGTCCTTCAAACGGCAGCGAAAATGATCAAGCGTAAGTTTCTGTCCATCTCTTTAGGAACGATTCCCAAGCATCACTTTTTGCTAACATTATTCTATTATACAGATGAGGGAGGCGCAGTAACTTGTTGAAACTACTAACTGTTTTAATTGAGATTAGATGTGTTCTACTTCTATTCAACATTCTACCTTGTTATTACTAGATGCATTGATACATATTTTCATCCTGTCCCGAGCTTTGGCTAGGATGGACATTGATATCGAATCCAATGTCCGCGTCCATGCAGTCTTTATGGTGTGATTCCACATCGGGGCCCCTTTAATATACGATTTTCGGTTGTACAATCTATGGTTGGAGATCTAGCATCTGCAACCGATTAGGTTCTGTGTTTGTAATCAATGTTGTTTTCCTTTGCTTCTTTCCATTCTTTTTCATCCTGCGGCTATCCATATACCATCTGCTCTTTTCATTGTTTGCATGTCTCAGAAAGAGTTTTTTTATTATTGAATACGATTTCTCGTGATCTTTCTTCACTCCCTGATATATCTATACCTACCTTAACACACTATTATGCCATCTAGTGCTTGCTTTTGATATCAGCAGAAGAAGAGCTGGTTGTGGTTACACTGCTACTTTACCTGGTATATCTATAGCCATTCTCCCTTTCTCAACATCCAATACCAATCGGCTATAAGATCCTGGATAGCAGAAGGGGAAAGCAGTGGGAATTTATGTTGATTCTGTTGCACTTATATCCAAACCCCTTCTTCTAATACCCAGAAACATTATATCAAATGCCCCAAAGAAGACTACAGTCACTAATATCTAGTTAGAAATCTCCCAAAGGGCCCTTTCATCACTATACCTGCCATCCCTTCTATCCCTTTTCTCTTTTTTTCTCCTTATCGCATCGTTTGAGCGTGCGTCGTCTGTAGTGATCAGGATCTCTCACACAGACAATATCTCAACTTCTCACAACCTCAGCTCTTCTACTTAACCTTTTGTTTTGAAACTCCAGATGATCTTTCAGCCCTTCTGTAAAAATAACGCTTTTCTTCTCTCTGTTCTCCCTGGAAGCACAGTGGCTGACTAGCTGTAAGTTATACTCCTTCCTATATCCCCAATTACAGAGTTTGTGATGCTCCAAGGCCTCTGTGACATTCGTTGGCCCTCTGGTTTGAAGAAGATCTAGCTCAAACTTGCAGATATAGTCTTGAAAGGTGCTATAACTGGGTTTATACTGCTGCATACCAGTTGATATCAGTGCAGTGAATAAAGAAACTGGTTGAATCTCTAAGTATCAATGCTGACAGTCGAATATAGTTGTCTTTGCATTTGATAACCTCGCTACTTTGAACGTCTTTTGAGATCCTGTATCTCGGCCTACACACGGAGCCTGCCAGGTAAATTGAGAGAGGCCTATCATTTCCTCGAAAGGAGCGTCAATTTGTTCAATTATAGGCGCGTTTTGACGCGCCTGAGCCTGTAAAAGAATGGCGGAAGCATCGGTTACGGATGATGAACGCGCCAATCGCATGAAAGCTCTTCAAATGGTGTGTTTCTCTATGATGGTCCCCCATCTTCGACACTGAGCTATGTTTGACTTGAATTTGCGAAAATACAGGCCGATTTGGGTACTGCTCGCCGTGAACATATATCAACTGTTGACCGCCCAAACAAGCTTCATCGCATTGGTATTCAGCAAATCGAAGCTATTCGAGACTCTAATCGCAAAGGGACTGAGGCATACACCCTTGCTGAGACCAACAGAGAGAAACTAAACAGCTGGGCAAGTGAGTATGCGCTGCTTCATTTTCTTTTAGGTCTGTATCGATATTGACTGTATATAACAGCTTATCATGAAACGCTCGAGGAGAATATGGATGCGGAAAACCTTGATCCACTACTGGATGGACAAACACATAGACTGGCCCTCGAGGCTAAGATTAAAGGAACTAATTTGGACCATCCTGCTAGCTCAAGTAGAGGAAAGAGAGCCACTCGTGGGGCTCTGCACAGTGGTCGCGGAGGTGGTGCCGCCGGATCTCGTGGCCGTGGCGGCACAAGGTATGCATACGGTCTACACCTACGCCTCAGCACTACATAACTAACATAGCTTCCTTTAGCCATCAATCAAATACCCGGAGCGGAGACATAACAAAATCGGACCCAAGTCGTTTGAGCCCCACTGTATTCACACCAACTAAAAAGGCTCTTGCACCTCTTCCACAGAAGCCTTTGGATCCATCCAAAGACTGCAACAATCCTCCAGCTACCCGTGGTAGAGCAGACAGAAAGAGATATGGAAGCTCGAGAAACCTACCTCCCGTTACGAAAGCCAGGCGTCCCGTCTTTGCTGCTCCTCCGTAAGATTTGACAATCTATATATCTATTTAGCTCTCATCACTAATAGTACCTCTAGGAACATCAATTTCGAGTCACTCCTTGCAGATGGAGATGATTTCATGGCAGCTGTTGCTGGTGTCCAATTTGCTACAGTTGCTAAACCAGCACAGCCACCAGAAACTCCCAAAGTCCCCGAAGCTCCAACTAAGAGCCAAGATGTGTCTCCTGATCCACCTATGTCCCAGGAGCGTTCAGTTCCCTCTGATAACTTTCAAAAAGACGTGCCAGAGCCTCCTCTGCAACAACCTCAGTCAGAGGTAAAGGCGGTTGTGCCATCCGAGCCCAACGCTGAGGCTGCTGCCCCAGCAACAAACCTTAAGCCGGCTGCACCCTTGAGAATAGATGTATTTACAAATCCTTCCGAGATCCGTGATGGTCAGGGAGCTGACACTATACCACTGAAGACAGACCATGGATTCGGTTCTTACCTACCACAACCACAGCGGCACTCTACAGACGCAGAAAATCATGATGCTGACGACCTCTTCCTATGCACATCATCTGAAGCCACTGCTGCCGCTCAGATCGAGGAAGACAAAACCGAAGGAGTCAACATCAGCACAAGCCTTCTTGATATAAGTGATGGGCCTGAAGATACGATACCCCAGACCCAACCTGCCCCCCAATCTGCTCCCCAACGGGTCGAACCAAAGGATGAATCAAATGCTACCAAAGAAGAACTTGCAAAGCTTACGAAAATTCTTTCTAACCAGTCCTTACTTGACCCTGAAATCGTTGTCTATCTCCAAGAGAGAAGAGAACGCCTTGAAAAGGAGCTGGTGGAAAAGGAGCTAGCCAGAAACCCGGAAGTTGTCAAAACTGCTATCCACACTGCCGAGCCGAGCAACACGAAGTCTATCCAGTTTGGCGCATCAAACCTTGTCGCCTCAGTAGCTACACCAAATGCTCCAACTACTGCCAATCTTTCTGATATCACTAACCGCAATACTGGTGATGTGGTTAACCCAAATTCTAGGTAAATAAATTCTCAAACTAGACTAGTCTACGCATCACACTAACCCTCCGCAGTGAGAACATCAAAAATGTGCCAATGCCAGTTGAAGTAAAGAAGCCAGAGATTCGAAACAGCAGCAATAATACCTTTGACCATAATATTGTCTATGCAATTCCTGGAGCCTTTCCCTCCAAACCTCCAACAACATCTCCTCACGACGTTCCCCTGATCATCGGCGACCATCTTCTTCCTGGAAGGCCTATGAAGAAATGCGAAACGCCTCGGCCTAGTGCTCCAGTTTATGAACCAAAGCTGCACCACCTTCCTGGAACTTTGAGTGGCAATAGTAACCAGCCTTCTACATCAAACCAAGCCCATCAATTTCATGAGCCAATGATGTTCACATACCACGCAACTTCCGGTGGCACGTCTGTCGCAACATCTACTTCATTTTCTTATGCACCTCTGGGACCGTCGACTACAGGGAGCCAACCAGCCATCATTACTCACACTGCTCCTGTATCCTTCGTTTCTCCTACGGGGTCAGCTGTCCTCAATGCTCCCAAATCCCGTTTCAAGATGAGAGATACCCCTCAGTTTCCAATTAGCGCTGCTACGATGCAATATTACTCGGGGACCTTCCTAGAAGAACAGATGAAGCAACCAACCACCCCCATCCGCAAGACAAACGAAAATATCAATCCTGCAATGGGCTTTGCTTCTTCACAGCCCATAGAACCTGGCCAAAAGTCGGGCGACCACAGCCGAAACCAGTCTTTTTCCCTTTCCCCTGTTGCAAACACCTTTCGACCAGTTCTACAGAGCCGTAGCCCTATCCCAGCTGCGTTTGGTGCTCCTAACTCTGGCCGTTCTGCAACCAGCCATCACTCCAAGTTCTCATCCACTGCTTCTGAGACACCTCGTGAGCCAAAAAGTGTTTTTGTTGCTGAGATGGCAAAGCGTGGAGTGTCTGTTTCTGGAGCTCCAGTTAACAATCAGCCTGTTGAACGGAAGAAAAGTGGAATGGAGAGCTCCAAATATGCTCACTGAATACAACCCTCAAGACCCTAGCCCTATGGCCATTCGGTTAAAGGTAAGGACGAGGCTTACTTGCCATTATCTTTCAATTTTATCTTGTCACTTCTAGGGCTACTGATCCTGTCATCTAGCTCAATGATGCCTTGGATTGCATGCCTCGGATGTGTACAGCGGTCTCTTGTTGCTTTTCATACACATTTTAGCTTGATGTTCCGTGAGAAACTGCATAGGACTCCGGTTACCTTTCCATGACGATGCCGACTGGTCCCAACTCTAGACCTTCATTATCAGTTGCCTCAGTTGCCCGAGATTTACGAGAATTTCAACCGGAAAAAAAAAAAAAAAAAAAAAAAAAAGTAACTAATATTACCCTCTATTTGTATTTATTACTCTAGCCTACGGCGATGGATTGCCAGATAAAAATCTAGAGACATGACAGAGCCGCACAGCCTTTCCAAAGTTTGAAAATAAAGACTGTATGGTAATATTCATGCCATACATAGCCTGTTCAGGTAATAGGTATATACATAACCTGCTAAAAGGTGTGCCAACCGCTCTGCTAAGAAAAATAATAATGATAAAAGAATGAGAACAGAAAGGGCAGAATCCCAAATTATCCCCCAAAAAGAAACAAAGTGCCTGAACTCCGTAAGAAATACCGCCTATAACCGCTTCAAATTCGTAATGAGTCGCTCAAAATAAAGAGATAATGAGTGAAAGGATTAGGAATTAATCATAGGTTGTTCCTTACTGGCTCCGAATACAGTGAAGCATAATGCTACTGTTGACCCTGAAGGTTTTGTTTTGGAGCATTGGCATCCTCAACCCTCGTTCGTTTTGCGGCGTCTGCCTGATTCTTTGTCCGTTCGTTGTTCGGAACATTTGTGGTATCGACTAACGGCAGTCTTTTCCCATATTCGTTTTGCTGCTGCCCACCATTGATAGGGCTGTTGTGATTTCTCACTGGCGGTGGCATGTTGGAAGCGGTGCTAGCGTTCCCACTGTTCACTGCTCCCATGGATCGCCGTATTGGTGGTCGATATGATGAAGTCATAGGCGGCCTCCCTATTGGTCCATGACCACTGTTAGGTGTCGGCGCATTTGCCTTGGCGCCTGGTAAGGGCACCTTGCCAGCCTGTTGTTGTAAGGCCTGAAGAGATTTCCTGACAATAGGGGAAGAGCTAGTATGATCAATACCGGCAGTTTTGCGTATGGATGGGCTGTCAAATTGGGGGTCAAATACTGGTGCTGATTTTACAGCAGTATGGGGATCGTTTATTAGAGCTTCTGCAGCCCGAGCAGAGAAAAATCCAACTACATGGTCTTCTGATGCCTTGTCTTCACTGCTCTGCGCGCCGGAGGCCTTATTTCCATCATTATTTGGGGCAGGATCATGTTTTGGTCGTCCTTGGTCATTGGAATGTGGGAATGGTGGACCATTTGGTTGCATAGCTTGTCTCCCGCTGGGGTGTCTGGAGTCATTATTTTGATCTTGTGCAAATCTGCCCGGAACTGGAGTTTTCGGGCCGGTCATATTGCTCCTATTGATTCCATCGGCCTGTCCATTGTGTGAAGGAACAGTGCCATTAGCCGAAACCGAAGCTATGGGCTTTCTTGTATCAACTGTGGTCGCTGCTTTGGTTGCATTTGCAAAATTTCTTGCATCTGTTGGTGGGTGAGTAGCTGAGGGACCATTTTGTCCGGTTGATCGCCTTGAATAATCAGATTCCTCTATAGCTACTTCATCCGGATGTAACGAAGTGTGTTCCGCAAAATCGGCCTCATCAAATACATCGCCTTCCCAAAGTCAGCTTTAACTAAGGTAAAAAGAGTATCTGAGAACGATCTTACTTCCAAACTCGCCTTCAAACTCGTATGCGAGAGAGTCTTCTGCCGTGATATTCTCAATATCAGGAACCCGTGCAGGTAGATTTGACGGGCCATTGTTCTGATATTCTTGTTTGATAATCCTATTAGTAGGGGCTGCAGTTGGTACTTTGGGAGGCACAAAATCCACATGACGATGGAGGTTGTCAACATCAAACTTCACCTATATCAAAAGGATATTATTAGCGTAGGTAGCCTCGGGGCCTTACACCAATGGCACAACTCACTGGGGTAGCTTTAATTTTCACTACTTTGGAGAGGTACTCTTTGTCGTATATGCAATTTCCGAGTACATTTCCGAATGTCCTTAGAGTACGTTTCAGGGCGTCCGTGGTTCCTTCTTTCTTAGCTTTTTCAAACGCAGCAGCCTTCCCTTTGCAGTTTTCAATATGTCCATATCCTATATCCTGCCCAGATATGAGAATTAGTCCGTAACACTGGGGCGCGGGTATCATGGAAAACAAACCTCATGATACGTTCCATCTTTTAAAGTAACCCGCACGATCACGGATAGCCCTACTGAGACCTTACCGGTGGTAGGGTTCTCATCAGCCTATGACCAAGTCAGTACTCCTATCTATACAGGGGGAGGCGTTGGCTGAATAAATTCCAACTCACAAAATCCTGTGTTATATTTTGTATAGAGCTCGACCATCCATTGAACCCGAAGACTTCATTTGCAAGGTTGATACATTTATCTGCCGTGATATAATGTACTTTTCCTCCTCCAGAAGGCCTGGATGAGAGAAACTCTGGGCCCAGCTGCTTGTTTAGTCTCTCCCTCAGCGAGGCAACTTCGGTAGGTGTAAACTCTTCAACTCGACCGGTTCCTTTTAAATATGGATTCGCAGAGATTGCAGGATTGTCCCCAGGCCCAAGCCGATGTTGGTCTCCGATCCTGTAAGAGTTGGTCAGCGCGTCTATCGTAGCCTGCGATTAACTATGAAGAGAGTTCTAGAGCACTTACGCAGGCATCGTGACCAGAATCGTCTAGTATAACAAGCACCTCCAGATAGTACGATGATTCGAAGCTGGATAATGACTTTCGGCACCCCAAGCTGCATCTCACGACATCAATCAAACGCGCTGATGTTTGCCTGGACGCGTCTAAAAAGCTAATTACGTAATTTGATAAATTCGAGTTGGTCCAGTTTAGGTACGTCACGTGAAGATAACAACCTAATTATCCCCTTCCCCGCAAGAAAGATAACCCTGAGCCTCAATATCAACATTGGATGGGGAACCTACAAGCTGCCCAGGTAGCTCGTGAATGGTCAATTTGTTGCTTTGTAGCCACCAAGTTCGCGGGCGTGTCACAGTTATTGGGATACGGTGCCTTCGTAAGCTAGCCATCTCAAGCTGTCTAGTTATACTAAAACCGAATGAAACCACCATCAAACTAATGTCCCAGGATCCTCAGCCCACGATAAGGCTTCCACTTGGCACAAAACCCAGCTCTTTTAACGTAGCCCCAAAGTCTTCCTGATTGAAAACCTTCTTTGGAAACGTCTGTGTAAAGCTATTCACCTGATTCCCTTCCTGCTGTAGAGCGGCGGCAACCTCAAAGAGGGTGGTATCAACAGGGAAGGACTTGATGACATTCCCGGATGGTGTCATCAGTCGCAGTCTCGTCTCTGTATATGCTGAAGCTGGCTTTGAGGCCACTGGAGCTGCAGCTGGTGTAGGCTGTGCCTTTTGTTCCTCCAGAACACGACCTTCTCGTTCCGCTTTTTCTTTCTCTGCCTTCAATTTCCGAGCCTGCTTGTCTGCTTCGATCTTGGCCTTTATCCGTGCCTTTGCTTCAATTTCTTCTTGTTTCTCACGCTTCTTTTTAGCTGCTTCCTTCAACTGTTCTTTTCGTTGAAGTTCTTCCTTCATATCCTGAGTCTCCTTCGTGCTCTTACGGCGGATTTCCTGATAATTGAACCTGGGGGTCAGACTTTGAAACATGAATGCCAAAAAGAAAGAATTTATAAATCTAACCTCGTTTCTTTTTTGGTCCTTCTTATCCTGCTCAGACATTTTTTGCCTTTTTTCTGCCAGTCTTTGACGTAGCTCTTCTAGTTTAGCCTTCTTCTCTTCCTCCGTGAGCGGTGCGATCTCCTCCGTCGACTCTGAAAAGTCAACATGTTCTGTTTTAGAAGCGTGGAATTCGGCCTGGCCCTGGCTTCTGAACCGTTTCCCGCACTCATTACAGACCAAGCTCTTTGGTTCTTCTCCAGGTTTTAACTCTGGCGGTTCATCCGACGCTCCTGCTTCTGACTGTTTCTGGGCCGTTTCCTCTTGTATTTCTTCCAGCGACTTGTCTTGGTTGGCTTCTAGCCACTCGAGGGCCCCCTGTACTGAATAAAAAGACAATATGTCAGTATCAAGTATTTTTTTTTTAAACCAAAACCATCCAAGATCCTAAGGAACTCGAAGGCTGATGCTGTGAACATGGGTCGGCCTGACTTACAGCCGCCGGATTTAGACACTGCTATTTTGGCCCGCTCTGGGTCAAAGCCCATGTCGGCTAGAAGCTCCAGGTCCGAAGGCATCCTCAGCGATGTTGTGGCAGCAGCGAATGTAGAATGGAGGACAGGAGTTGATGTTCGGAAGCGAAACTCTTCTGATGATGGAAGCGCAAGCTGGTCAACTACCGGTTAGTTATCTGCTAGCTAGCTAGTTACCTGCTGCTGGCGTAGTTGTTGAACTGAGGAACAGCCCCACTAAAGATTTCCAAGCAGTTGCCTTTAAGCCTGACTAGTTATGATGATCACCCTGAAAGTAAAAGCAAGTAATAGGAAAACATCAATTTCTGGGGCCTTCTACGGAGTAGCTGCTAACTAACTAGTTGTTGGGCTCTACAAATATTTACTTCACTATCCAGAGCAGCTACACAAAGCAGACGCCTATGCAGAAGGGGCCACAAAAGACATCCGTATAGCCCATATATTCCTTATTTCCTCCATCGCTTCCTGGATCATCTCAGGGTTAAATAAAGTGCGATAGAGCCTCCCCAAACAGACCTATCGAAACCGGGGCTCCTCTTATTTAGCCCAGGTGACGAATATACAATCGGGTCAGCGCTGGGATGGAGCGGCCTTGCATAATTGCTGCAAATATCCTGCTGGCGATAGAACCAAGATCCAGCTCCCGTTGCATTGCTTAAGCAATCGGCAACAACGCAGTGGGTGTTCGCAACGTTCTGCAAATCGCGGATAAGGCTGTATATCAGACGCTAGTATTGTAGGAATCGTCCGACATGGCAGTGACAGGTTTCACCGGGACGTGGACTTCATCCAATAAATCGGTATAGACCGCAGACATAGCTTGTAGTTAGCCTGTTCCTTGGTCGCGTTGGTTGTCTGTAGTTATGAGAGGCAACCTGTTAGTTAGTGAGTTTAGTTATGGCAGGGCTACCATGGCCCAAACTCCAATCATGCATGTCGATGATATACACGGCCCCAGTCTCTTCCCATGAGTTCTAGCTTTGCTGCTTATAGCTTGAGGACCACCGCCACCGGTTGATGTGATGTCCGTGGCGGTCTTTATTCTTTGCTGGTGGTGTGTCACAAACAATAATGTCCAGCTGTCCCCCAGCCCTCTCCGCTCCACAGTTAGAGCCTATCACATGACTTTGTCTTACCTAAGCCACTCCCAGCGACATCTTGGGCTGTCTATCAACTTGCCAGCATCAAAAGATCCAACAAGGCCGACTATACCTGCATCACCCACTTCACCACCGCTCTCCAGCCCGTGTTTCCCACCAGAGATCAGGTATTCCACACTTGTTCTAGTTGTCTTCCCACAGCAGTCACCATGTCGGTCGAAATAGAACCCGGCGAGCTCGGCTTCAAGCGTATGTATTGTCCTTTGCAGACCTGGTACAGCCCGCGATTTGTGCCTAACGCCTGTAAAATATAGGCCCATTCACTAAAGAAGTCACTGAGATTCTCTACTTGCGGAATCCTAACAGTGATCCCGTTGCCTTCAAAGTATGTACTCTGCTGCTCCAAGGCTGGTCATTTTGACCGAGCTGCTTACGATTTGTCCAACAATATAGGTCAAAACTACTGCGCCCAAACAGTGAGCTGCACCCGTCATACTGGCATATATTTCACCCTAAGAGTGCTAATCGGATGACTTCAGTTACTGTGTTCGCCCTAATTCTGGCCGCATCGAGCCTGGGAAGCAAGTTGAAGTCCAGGGTACGCATCTCCGCAAATTTCCCAGCCCACCTCCCCCACGTCCTTGGTTGTGCGCAGTCATTAACCTGCGAATCGATAACAGTTCTTCTTCAGGCCATGAAAGAAGACCCTCCACTTGATGCCAAATGCCGCGATAAGTTTCTGGTCCAATCTGTTGCCGTCTCCGCCGATAAGGAGTTCTCGAATGTTGCCTCTATTGTGTGTACTGCACTCTCCCCAACCGAGTGGTTGAACATACTTGGAATTGTTAGAAACCTGGTCGCTTACAATATAGCAGTGGCAGGATGTTGAAAAGAAGTCCAAATCTCTTATTCAAGAGCGCAAAATCCGGGTCAACTTCCTACCAAGTGACGACTCGCATACCAATGGAGTGGTGCGTACCCCCGGGGTTAGCGATTGACTTCCGTCATTCCACTCTACTACTTTTTCTATAAGCATAGCTTCATTTACAACTTCGTGCGAAAATTATGCATACTGACTGTTCGATATTATAGGAGCCTGATTCCGAGCCACATGCCCAGTCTTCTCCCCATGCGCCTCAGTTTACCACCCCGGTTGTGCAGCGCACCGTTGGTAGTGGCCCCACACCTCCTAAATCCGAGGATATGAAGCATGAAAGCCCGCCCGAGCCATCATCTGAGCCGACCAACACTTTCGGCATGGCTACTTCCTCTACTCGCGTTGAGCCCTCTCAATCAAGTGACGACCTTTTGTCCTCCCAATTAGCGGAAGCAAGGCTGCAGATCAAACAACTACAACAGCAGATAGCCGATAACGAAGTGAGACAGAGAAAGAAGCCTGTCGAAGGTGGAGAACTTTCTACAAACCAATCTTCTCTCAAGCAAGCACAACCTCCTACTCAATTGGCTGCGGCGGGTGGTGTCCCTTTGCAAGCCGTGGCTGGTCTCTGTCTTCTCAGTTTCTTGCTAGCGTACATCTTCTTCTAGAACCATACCCACCCTCATTTCGAATGCTTCTCCCAACTCCTCCTGTTTCTTTCACACCTCTGACTGCCGTGCGTCACGATTGACAACCCCTGATTTCTCCGCCCCTGTTGCTTCCCCCTTTCCCAATCCCCCCTTCCACCACTAAGTTTTAAGTTCTGTCTTGTCGGAGTCATCACGTCTTTTTACCAGCGCCCTAATACATCTCAGACCGAAGAGGTTGGCCATGCACACACAAGCGTTCCCTTTCCCTATTTCGCTCCAGAGCTGCTTCCGCTCCCAACCGGTGTATCATGGGATCCAAGTATTTTCCTATGTCCATTTTCCTTCCCACCTGCTACTCACTGTTAACTGTCTATTTCCTACTGTCTGAACTTTTCCTTGCTTAGTATATTATGCTCTAACGGATCTTCTTTCTCTCCCTACTTCATTCTTGATCTCCTCTACTCCCCTTCTCATTAAGCCGGTTGAAAGTTCCGAGATTAGCCATCTTAACATTCATGGAAAAAGGTGATATTTTAACAACAGTAATTCTCTGTCAATGGGTTTCTTTTGAGTTATTTTCGGCATAGTGACGATAGCTAAAGAAATAAGGGCCTTTTTTATCGTGGGATTCTTTCTATTATGTCTATCTGTACCACCATAATGACCGTATGGCGTACTATTTGTACTAACTATCCTCCCATCAAGACCTTGATGTGTTATGAGGAGGGAGCATCAACCGAGCATGCAAGCGTCTGTCAACGTCTCCTGACACATTAGTCGAGTGACGAAGCCTTTGCACCTGTTTCAGGAGAGGCATCCAAACAAAGAGTATGAAGTGAGAAATAAGGGATAAAAGAAAAAGAGAAATAGAAAACAATATTAAGAAAAAAAAAAACAGAAGGAAAATTATGAGAAAAATGAGAAAGCCTCCCCAGAGATAAGCACCCAAGAAAATGTGATAAGAAAACAGATAGTATGAATGAGTATCGTGAGACCGTTAGAAGGCAAAGGAAATGTAGGATGGTGGAAACGGGTAACTAGAGTGTATTTGGAAGATGCGGTAAAAAGGAAAAGGAAGAAAAAGGGGCCATCAGTTATAGTTATCCGGAAAATAAAGTTATAGCAAGCCATTGCCACATGTATGAAGGCTGGGTGGGACGCGGAAAAAAGATGTATGTATCCACAGAGCAGATGAAAAAACTCGATCTAGTATTTAACAGATGGGTATCGTAATCGTTTCATTAAAAGGTTGCTCAAAACGTTGTCTGCTTTCACGACGCAAGGGGGGAGGCAAATGGTGGAAAGCAACGCCATTGGGAGGAATGGAAGGGCCTCAGTCCGTAAAAGGAGGGTGAGATGAATTGAGTAGGATTACCATGGCCCGACCTTCAACGGCAGGCCAGCTCCGTAAGTGCCTGACATGAGCTGTTGACGTATTGACGACATGTCGCCTTGAGAGCTGCCGGCGTTGGAATTGCACGGGTTGCCCACGTTGCCACCGATCCAGCCAAGGCTCTGGTTCAATTCATTCACGGCGTCCTGGAGTTTTCCTCCGGCGGTCTCGTTGTGCTTTGCAAGCTTTTGATCCCAGCCTCCGTACTGCAGTTGGATACCGCCTCCACGCTTTGCTGCCTCCCTGATTACTAGACACCATGCTTTGCTCATCTCTTCATACGCTGCATACTTCTCAAGATTGTGTTGTGGCGTCGTCCACCGCGGAAGTTGATGTATGATATCTGTAGCACCGTCCAGGTAACTTAGTGATGTTGACGGTTGCGATTCATTTGGCGGGAGAAAATGGGGTGTAAAGTCGTTCAGGGCTTCAAGGAGGTTGGTAAGATGCTGGCGGACTCGATTGTATGCGTAGTCGGAGGAAGGGTTCCCGCCCAGCGGGAAAGAGGACTGCAGCGTGGACTGGTAGTTGTTAAGGACTTCGAGGGCGGCGCTGACGCTGGGCCGAGGGGCAGTGTGCATGACCTCAGAGGCAATCTCTGGATGACGATCACAGAGCGACCTCAACACCGACCGCAGAGCATCTGTGTCGAGCGTCTCCATTAACCGAGGGAGAGACAGCGGCCGGCCTGAAACGTTCGGCCGTGGTCGTTTGAGGTGACGGGGAGCTAACGGCCGTGGATGGAGGGCAGGAGACCCTGAGGGCGAGGCAGACATGCGAGTATCGTCGCTCGGGGGGCTGTCATCTTCAGCCTTTCTCTTCCGGTTCACTGAGGCGTTGGTCGATGACACTGTAGTGAAGCAGTCAAGTCAGCCAGGCATACCAAACTCCATCATATTGCTTTCCTGTAGGTGCTGGGGGAGGAGGCGTGCGCTCGGAGTAAGTCCTACTGGAATATGATGCAGAGCGACAAGTAGTCTCGTAAAAGTGAGGAGGAACAGGCGGTGTGGCTACCAGGCTGTTCATGATCACCGAGGGCTGCTCGGCAAGGAGTGACTGCTAACGAGAGGTCGTGATGCAGCGGCTGGGTGAGTCTGCGGGAGTTGGCCCTTTGGTAGGAGACGTCGACAGCACAGGAAGGGAAGACAAGCGGAAGAGCGAGGATGGAGAAGAGCAAGTCAGGCGGTTGCGTTGAGTTGGCAGCGAGAAAAAAAAAGGCGAACCAGACTTAAAAGCGACGCTAAACTCACTAAGGGGAAGAGAAGGGCCCGAGCTTAGCTCCAGCGTGACCATACATTACACAAGGCAAAAATACACACAGAGAGATACATATACAGATACAGATACAGACTCATGCATCAGGAAGAGACCCAGAGAGGTATTGTTTGCTATTGCTGATGCAGGCGGCAGCTGTTACTTACTACTGCTGGCGCTCATGGGGGTGACGACGTTGGTGGTTCGGGTCTTCGGAGTAGGAGGCTCTTTGCTAAAGGACTGCTGTGTGGTAGCTATGGTTACGGCTGTTTATTTGTATTATTTATTCATGGGGAGCCACTGGCCGCTTACCGACTGCGTAGCAAGGCATACGGTGATAAGACAGGCTGCTTCTTGTGATTCAGAGGAAGAGAGCAGCCTCTTGACTTTCTTACTCTGCATGGATGGCTGGTTCGCCTTCCCTGAGGCGAAGTCATCCTCGGCCTAGCCAAACAAACGGCAGAGTCAATATATAAGTACGTCCGTCCCAGCCTTTAATAACCACTTGATGATGTGTTCTCGAGCATCAATGGATCTTCCGTAAGCACACTAGCTGTCCGTGATAGGCTTCAATTGCCTTGCGTGTCACGCACTTTCTCGGCAATCACAGCAACCTACTTCTAGTTGGGGTTTATATTTTCTTTGTCGAAGAGATAGAAATCCCTAGTTTTACGACAAGCCGTTATTATATGCACCTTTAATACTTCGGCTATAGGGCAAGTTCTGGGCCAGGGTATTGGTGTTCCAGCCAGGACTAATCTATCGCCACCAAGGACTGTTGTGCATTAGGGAGTCCTTGGGGTTCTATAAATGGCCTGAGAAACAAGATCGCTCTCTCATTATAGAAAGGCCGGGTCTCCAGATATTGTCGGCAACTATCTATGTAACGGAGCATACCATTGAATTATCGTATTTATCTCCATACATACTGTGTATAATCATGACAGAGTGCTTGATCTATATAGATACAGGTTCATCATTCGCTGTCTTTCCTCAAAAATTACTAAGTAAACATACGCATTGGGTAATTATCCTAATACTACACCTTACATCTCTTGCAATATTCTCGAAATTCCCTTCTCTTTCTCCTCCTTCCACAGCCAAACTTCAGCTCTCTCCATGTGTTGATTAAACTTTTTGTGATCCTTTTTACTCATATTACGTCATAACCTAAAAAATAAGCTTTTCACGGGGTTCTCAGCCCAAAAATTTATGACTAAGCAAAGTTATTTTTGTCACTTTTGCCTTTTTGCCCCTGAAGATGATTTTTAAAGGGAAAGCACAAGAGCAGAAAAGAAAAGAAAAATGTATCAAAGTAATATTAACAGGCAGCCATATATTGCCTCGCCCGTATAACGACATGTTTCATTTACTTTTGCTATAATACGTGGAATGCCGCACACCCAACGCCACACATGTATTAATCCGTGTACAGCCAGGAAAAGAATTCAGGTCGCAGTAAATGCAAAAAGTCAATAACTAGCAGCCAGCCAGTAACGATGTGGTAACAAACTATCATAGGTAGAGAGACTGTGCGGCAACAATGTCTCGTTTTATGAGTGTGAGGGCGGTTTCGAACTTGGTTTCCAGGTCGCTACTTCCCATCACTTTAGCCGCTTGTGCCATTTGTCGCATACACTCCTCAAGGCGCCGGAAAGCTCTGATCAAACTTCCCTCATAAACCTCGGTCATTTTGCTTCATGAGAAATAGCTAGTCAGCTGTCTGATTGAACTTGGCACGTTATGGGAGTTCCGGAACATGGAGAAGCTTACCAGATATCTGCAAAGGATTTACCCTTTGCCCACTCGAACATCACTTCCATAAGTTCCCATCGGAAGCTCTTCACATACTCGTCTTCATTCACAGGTAGTTTGGATTCCTGGGAAACTTTGGCAATGATTCTAGCCTGGGCTTGGATATCTCTGAGCGGTTTGGCGAGCTCCTCATTGGTAATAGCAGGAGTGTCCTTGGCATTTTCTTCGAAGACAAATACGCTTAGTGCTGCGGCGCATTGCTCAGGTGTGAGATTGTTGAAGAAACCGTTGAACAATAGCTCGCTGAGCATGAGTTCGTCACCACTGCTGATTTCACAAGCAACTCGAGCCTTGAGCTGTACGACTTCATCTTCATTGATGAACTGGAATCGGCGAAGTACTCGTTTGCGGCATTTCAACTCATCCATCTGAATTATTGACATGGCCTCGGTGATCTTCTTCTTCGTCTCCTTGATTTTCTTGACAAGCTCCACTTTCGCAGCATACTGGTCGTACAATTCTGGAAGCCGAGGAGAGTTGTGTAGTGGGTTAGATATTAGGCGTGACTCCAGAACCTCGATTTTCTAAGTTTCATTTTAGTACTGGGCGTTGCAATGAGAGAGTGTGGGAGGATTTCATACCCTTAGTAATCTCTTGAACTCATCATCCGTAATGTTCATATTTTCAATGGGGTCAAGGAGCGCCAAGCCATCGGGGAAGCGTTGCTGGATCTGCATAATCTGCTTCTTGACGGCCTTTCGGCTTTCTTCTGGTTTTAGGTTGCTGGGCATTTTGATTTTCACCATAGAAATTGAATGTATACAGTTGAGGAGGACGGGAACAACTTCCAGCTTCGAAGGCTCGCCCTTGTTAGCTGGTTTGACACCGGGTGGCAAGGGCTGAACACCTTTTGATTTTAGGAAAGAGTCCTCTGAAACTGGTAGTAAAACGTCTACTATATAGCTCTCACGAGGTTCGTACTCTTCACGCGGGGCGTTCTTTGGTGGTTTTCGCGCTTGGCAGTTGACTACCACTGACCATCCGAAATCATAGTCCTGATATTTAATGTGGATTAGACGTCCAGGTTTGAGAAACGAAACGCAATAATTGGGATGTGTTATCACAGCTCTCATATCAGAGTTGTAGGTATCAATTTTCTGTCGAAGGTCATAATATTCTCGTATTGTGCCTTCGTCTTCAATTGTCATCGCATCCCTAGAACTTTCGAGCTCGGCCAGTTCTGATGAAGTTCGTTAGCAAATCGTTAGATAAGATAAATTTAGGGTATAAAATATTCACCTTTTTCCAGACCAGAAACACTAGCTGTATTTTGGAACTGGTAGAAACACCGTTCAAGCATGAACTCAGGTGATATACCTTCCACACGAAGCAAATTGAGAATCATATTATAACCAAGATGGAAAGCTGAATTAAGCTTGTCCTGCTCTCCGCGAACAATATCCTTGGCAACAGGAGGGTCCATCTCTTCATCAACCATCATGATAACAAGACCACGGTCATCAAGGCCTCGACGACCTGCACGTCCGGACATTTGGACAAATTCCGAGGACGTTATCCATCTTGAGCTGACACCATCGAACTTGCGAACGCTTGTGAAAACAACGGTCTTTGCGGGCATGTTAAGACCAATAGAGAACGTTTCAGTCGCGAAGAGAACTTTTATTAGTCCTTCTTGGAAGAGAATTTCAATGGTTTCCTTGAGGATGGGCAGGAGACCTGAGTGATGGACACCAATACCGCGTCGGAGGAGGGGTAGGATATGTTGGATCTGGGGTAGATCCCTATCCTCTTCTGAGAGGATCTCAATGGCGCTGTTAAAAACCTTAGAGACCATCTCCTTTTCAGAGTTATCGTTGAATGCCAGTTTACTCATCTGTAGAGCAAAAGCCTCACACTCTCGTTTGCTGAAACTGAATACGATAACTGGATGGTAGTTTTTCATCATGATCATCTTGACGATTTTGTAGATATCAGATGGCCCATTCTTGTCTCCTCCTTTATTTGTCTTCTTGTCTTTCCCTTTCCCTTTCCTTTTAGCCATGGCATCCGCAGGGTCTGCTCCTTGCCTGTCTGCAATCGAGCTCATGGCCTTTTGGAAGTTCTCCTCACGGAACACACCTTTCTCATCAACAACAAGATGGATGCCCTCTGCTCCGGCAGGGAAAAGATAATGTTGAAGGGGGGTCGGACGGAAATCTGTATATACAACGTGGCATGGCTGGTTGTGCATCTTGGTAACCCACTCTGCAAACTGCATCGCATTCGGGATGGTAGCCGAAAGGAACACATATCTGACTTTGTCTGGCAGTAGGATAATGGTCTCCTCCCAAACGACACCTCGGGCTTAAGCAGACGTTAGTCATGTGCATTGTGCAAGAACGGTAGGCATGCTTACTCTTATCTCGCATGTAATGAATCTCGTCAAAAACAACCCAGGCGACCTCACGCATAATCTCGGAGCCTCGGTATAACATAGACCGCAAAATCTGCAGGAAAATTAGCTCCGCGTCCAACTGATTATTCACACTGTGATCCTACCTCAGTAGTCATGACAAGACAGGTAGCCGTGGGATTGATGGTGACATCACCGGTCATCAGTCCAACATCACCAAACTCAGCCGCAAATTCTCTGTATTTTTGGTTACTCAGAGCCTTGATTGGGCTCGTGTAGATCACCCTCTGGTTATTCTTCAAACACTGAGCAATAGCATATTCAGCAACCACGGTTTTTCCAGCACTAGTATGCGCAGAGACAAGGACACTCTCTTCCCGTTCAATAGACGCAATCGAGACTTGCTGAAAGGGGTCGAGGGTAAAAGGCCACACCCGCGCGGGCTTCTCCGGCGGCTTGTGCTGGGAGATGGGGATGTAGTCGTAGCCCGCAGGTAGGGCAACTTGATGTCGTACTTGATGGGAGAGCACCACAGCCTTCCCATCTTGCTGACCCTGAAATCCAGCAGACGCGGCAACTTCACGAGATTGTTCAGTTTCAAAGGTATCTGCCACCACCGGCTCTGGCTCCTGGTCAACCCGCAGGCGCTTTATGTCCGGCTGGTCATCCTGGACTTCTGCTTCTGCAGCATCACTCTTCTCCCCAGCGGGCTCGACCGGCTCTGGCGACTCCGTTCCGTTGGCTGTCGCTACATTTTCTGACTTGATGTCTCCGTTTGCTCGTCGCTTCTTGTTCCTGGCCTTTCTAGGTCTGGGGGGCTCGTTGGTGGCATCGTTCAAGCCCGGCTTGTCCTCGAACACGTCGAATAGGTCGTCCATTGCGTTAAGAGTCTAGCAGCTTCAGCGCCTATAAGCGTCTCTAGAGCTGCCTGAGCCTCTCTTTTGCACTGCCGCAGCGTCCCAATTCTTGCTTTTCTCTCCCTTGCTCTTCTGCCAGCTATCTGTTTCCAGGCGCATGTTCTACCCTCCCTCCATCATAAATTTTAAAGTTCCAATATATATTATATATATGGATAAAAAAAAAAAAAAAAAAAAAAGCTATCGGACTTAACTTACTCCGTTACCGAATTACCTCATCCTCACGTGATGATACCATACTTGCCTCTTTTTGGCGAAATCGTTCGATGCGTTTGAAGCTCGCCAGCATCTTTTATTCACATTCTCCGAAAACATCAAACGACACCAGCACCGCCGACAGTCAAAGTACGCAGCCAATTCGTGCTCAGGGACAGAGACACGCCAGCTGACGCCTTCTCCAGATGTTTGCCCGTTCTGCCATCCGCGCCAACACGGCCGCCTCCATCATTAGCCGTCGAGGCTTCCACTCAACTCGCACCCAGCTGGGCTCCGGCTTCCACTACCCAGAGGGCCCTCGCTCCAACATTCCATTCAACCCATTGACCAAGTTCTTCTTCCTCAGATACTGGGGCTTCATGAGTTAGCATTCCCATCTTCGCTCTCTGCAATGTCGCCTGCTCTTTGGTTAACCTATTGAAATAGTTACCGGGTTCACTCTCCCATTCGCCATTGCCGGTAAGTTCCAACGCATGCTCTTCGACAACACGTTTCAAACTGCTAATCACTGTACGTTATTCAGTCTGGCAAACGAAGAAGTCCCGTTAATCTCGATTCCCTCCTCGTCCTTCCACGCCGAGTCCTTGTTGCTATCCTAGAATCTCTCACAAATACCCCATCGCATCATGGGTGGCTCGGAATACCTGGTCAGCTTGTATAAAGATTAAATCAGAATTAAAATATTGTATTACTTCCGATATCTTTTGCTCTCTATATACGTTTATCTTATCTCTACATTTGCTCCTTGTTGGCTGCGTACTGGATAGTTGACTCTCGGCTCTGCTCGTTTGTAGTTTTGATGTCTTTCGAGATGCGATCATTGGCTGATCTTGATGGACACAAAAAAGTAAAAATTTCCTGGCAACCAAAACCCATACAAACCACCAACTAGAATATGAATATCAATATAGCCGACCGATAAGCATCTGCAGCATGATTACATGCTCTATATTAATTACTGCATGGTAAAGATTCGTCTCCGGTCACGATGCGCAACCTCAGGAATATTCGTTTTTCGGAAGTCCCGCTGCTCGGTGGGCTTCCGTTGGCCGCCACTGCGTGGGATGCCTCAACGGACTCGCTGATATGCGCATTTGGTCCGGCGGAGGATAACGCAGTGATCGAGCTGAAGAGAAAGCTGCAGCATGAAGATGCCAATCCCGAGGCGCTGCCTGGGGACATGTCCCTAATTGCATCCTGGGACGCGCCTTGCCCAAACCCGGACATGAAGTGTGATCGCATATTGTCCTTGCAGTACTTCCCCGACACCTTGATAATATGCTTGGTGCTTGAAGGAGGAGATATTATTGTCGTTCGTGAAGAGCCTCAGCCAGGAGAGGACAAGATTGAAATTGTTGGCAGCGTTGATGCCGGTATATCTGCTGCCGCTTGGTCTCCTGACGAGGAGCTGCTGGCCATCTCTACAAAGGCAAACACTCTACTCTACATGACCAGAGACTTTGAAGGCGCTGCGGATATTGCTTTAAGCCAGGAAGATCTCAAGATATCCCAACATGTCTCCGTGGGCTGGGGAAAGAAAGAGACTCAATTCCAGGGGAAACGAGCGAAAGCTCTTCGAGATCCAACAATGCCAGAGAAAGTTGACGAAGGAAAATTAAGCGAGTTTGATGACGGGAAAACCACTCTCAGCTGGAGAGGCGATGGTGCATATCTCGCTCTTAATAGCATTGAGACTGGCATTCGTCGAGTTATCCGTGTCTATTCTCGAGAAGGTGCATTGGATAGTGTGAGTGAGCCAGTAGACGGACTAGAGGGTGCTCTAAGCTGGCGGCCATCGGGCAATCTCATTGCAGGCATCCAACGGCTTGATGATAGGATCGATGTTGTCTTCTTTGAAAGAAACGGGCTGCGACATGGCCAGTTTACTCTTCGGTTATCAAAGGAGGAACGACTAAGCTGGGCATCCAACATCACTCTCGCCTGGAATGCTGATTCAAATGTGCTTGCAGTCCAGTTCAAAGATAGGATCCAGCTTTGGACAACAGGAAACTATCATTACTACCTCAAACAAGAAATTTCACTATCAATCGATGGGGCATCACCACTTTGCACGTTCCGCTGGCATCACGAGAAAGCGATGCGTTTCACCACAAGCTCGCCAAGTATGTATAGTTCAAGTATCCTCTCCTCTGTTTGGGTATCAAGAAAATTGCTAACATCGTTTGAAGCCTCGTTGATTGATACCGATTGGGTATTTGAGGTTGCGGCTGGTTCGACTATCATTCCTAATGACTTTGGTTCTACCGCTGTAATCGATGGATGTAGGTCAAATATACTAGTCTATCTCTAGAAGACAATTAATTAACCGATCTGTATAGGCACCTTAAAGTTGTCTCCGTTGAAGGTAGCAACAGTGCCTCCCCCGATGGCACTTTGCGAGCTTACCCATGACTCAAACATTATTGATGTGGCGTTTAGCAAGACGAGCGCAAAAATTGCTATCCTCAGCGCAGCTTCATTTACGATATACACTTGGAATCTCAAGTCCACCTCTCCCCTTGAAGCAACACTATACTCCTCACATGCCATTTCTCCGTCCAGGCGCCCTAGGCTAATCGCTTTTCTTGGTGAGGACGATATCTACGTAGTAACGCAAGATGAATTTGGCGGAGAAGTTGTTGAGTGGACAGGGTTACATTCGAATGCTTCCAAACCAGTCTTTCTTCCTGAGGAGGGAGTTCATATATCCTCTATTTTCCCCGATTCTGAGCAGGAGAAACTTTGGATTGCCCACATATCTCCGAGCAAACGAGTCAGAAGTCATAGCTTTGTTCGAAACAACGGAGCCGAGGACTCTTCCGTTATTACATGGCAAGATGGGCCCGCAACCGACACCAGCTGGGCCCGTGCTATCCAAGTTCCTAGCGGGGATGTGAGTAAATTATACCATCCAGAATGTTGAACATTTTAGCTAACTTGACGTAGGATATATTGTTCACGCTTTCTCGGTCCGGAGCTCTGTATGCCAATAAGCGATTGCTCACCAAGAGCGTTACATCTTTTCTCCTGACTTCTGCCCATCTGATCTATACAACTGCGCAGCATCTACTTAAATTTGTTCACATAACTAAAGTTGATGGTATAGCCAAATATCCTAACCCAGCCAAGCTATATATATATATATATATATCTAACGATTTGGTGCAGATCTTGAAATACCAGGGGATACCCCAGAAGAGGATGAGAGGTGCCGAAGCATTGAGCGTGGAGCCAAATTAATTACTGCCATGCCCTCTAAGCTCGGCCTTACCCTGCAGATGCCTCGAGGGAATATAGAAACAATCTACCCTCGAGCTTTTGTCCTGGCAGGTATCCGTGGCTACATTGAAAACAAGAAATACAAATCAGCCTACCTGGTTTGTAGAGCACAGATGGTGGATATGAACATCCTCTATGACTATATGCCCGAACAATTTTTGGATAATATACCGCTCTTCCTTGATCAAGTGAAGAGGGTCGAGTTCATCGACGAGTTTCTATCTCGCCTAAGGTAGGTTTATTATCCGTCTATGTCACTGCATGGCCCAATTTATCTAACCACATCTCATGATAGAAACGAAGATGTAACGAAGACAATTTACAAGGATACTCTTAAGCTTTCGCAGCCGACAGAAGCCTCTCGAGGCAACGCTCCCGGGTCAGATCAGGCGCCGGCTATCTCCTTCGGTAAAACTAAAGCTGAGAACAAAGTGAACAAGATCTGTGATGCGTTTATAGCCGTCCTTTCTTACCGAATTGATACCAATCTTCAAAATCTGGTCACCTCGCACGTTTGCAAGTCTCCCCCAGATCTTGATGCTGGGCTCAGCCTTGTCGCCAAATTACGCGGTACGTCCCAACCCCTTCATACTGAATTTCGTAGTATCTAGCTAACGCTGAAACAGAACGGAACGCAGAACAGGCAGAGGAAGCAGTAGAGCATATGTGCTTCCTTACAGATGCCCACCAACTTTTCAATTATGCACTAGGTCTATATGATCTTGAGCTTACGTTGATGGTGGCTCAACAAGCTCAACGAGTAAGTGAATACATAGTATGAAACCATAAAATGCTATACTAATTGTATTTCAGGACCCGAGAGAATACCTCCCATTCCTTCAGAAGTTACATGGTATTTCAGAGCTTCAACGCAAGTTTGAAATTGACAATCACCTTGGTCGTTTCAATAAAGCATTGAAGACTCTACATGCATTGGGCTCATATGATGATCTGAAATTGTACACAATCAAGCATGGCCTTTATAAAGATGCATTGGAGTTGTATAAGTACCAGCCAGAGCTTTTGCGGGATATGACCCAATTGCACGCAGACTACCTATACGACCAGTCAAACTACAAAGAAGCTGCTATTGGTGAGATTCCCTCCTTCTCTTGTCTCTAAATGAATGCTCATTCTAATTTTTTTCTACAGCTTACGAATCTCTTGGAATGTTCAAGCCTGCTTATGAATCGTACAAACTGGCACATATGTGGCGAGAATCACTTTACTGTGCAGCCTTAGTTCCGCTATCAGAAACCGATATGAATGAATTAGCCACATCCCTAGCCTCCACGCTCACAGACGAAAGTAAAGACTACGTCTCCGCTGCACGTATTCAATCGGACTACCTTCATGATATTCCTACCGCAGCACGACTGCTTTGCAAAGGTTCTCAGTTTGGCGACGCATGTCGGCTACTTGTCCTACACAACCATCAAGACCGAGTCTCCGAAATTGTTGACCATGGCCTTACAGAAGCAATGGGAACTATGACCGAACTTCTAGCAGACTGCAGAAGCCAACTACAAGCACAGGTGCCACGGATACAGGAATTGCGAGCTAAACGCGCTGCTGACCCTCTGGGCTTCTATGGTGGTGACCCAACTGGTGCTGGCGCTGGAGACGTTGATATCCCTGACAATATTTCTCTTGCGCCAACGGACGCAAGTACAATGGCAGGTAGGAGTTTGTTCACCCGATATACTGGGGGAAGCAGTACGTCACGGGCTAGTAGCCGGATGAGGAAGAGAGAAGAACGCAGGCGTGCAAAGGGGAAGAAAGGGACTGTTTACGAAGAGGAATACCTCGTAAATAGCGTGAGGCGGCTGATTGAGAAGGTGAACAGCTCAATTGAGGAAGTGGAAGCGTTGGTCCAAGGAATGCTGAGAAGGGGGATGCGCGAACGAGCAGCTGTAGTGGAGAAGAATCTTGATGAAGTTTTGAGTATGTGTAGGGATTGTCTGAGTGATGTCTTCGAGACCCCTGCAGAGGCCAGTTCGGATGCGCAGGATAAGGAAGATGAACCTCCTGCTGGTGCGATTTCAAGTGGGGAACGAGTTTATCTGGAGAGCATGGAAGCTCTCAGGGGCAAAGGGAGGGAACCCCCTGTGGTCAAGGCTTTTAAGAAGCTCTCTTTATTGGGTGGTTAAAAACAGGGGACCAAAATCAAATGGATGATGTGCAATGTATATACGGCTTCCGCCTCTTGTACGTTATAGCCTAACATGAGAAAACGAATATTTCGATATTTATTTCTTTTCTTATTAGAAAGATATACTCCATCAGTAAAGGTATAAGAAAAAAGAAAAAAATTGGAAACGCCTCACAATCAAGCAGCGATGGTCAATATCTCGCCAGACTCGCTGACAAGATGCTCCTTTTTACTAATTGGACCACCACCAACGCCAGTCAGGAACACTCTTCCTACACCCCTGGAAAGTAGCTCGGCCGCTCGAGGGTCGATGGATTGTTCGAGCAAGTTTGTGTTCTTGATGTCTGCCGATTCCCAGCCCTCGGTTGCGGATGTCAAGATAGACTTGAATGTTCCCAGGACGCAATCAGCATCTTTTTCTAGGTAGTATATGACGGCATTTGGGCCAGCATCAAAGGTATATGCACAGACTGAGCGTCCAGCTGCACGATTTATGTCATGGACAGCCCTGATCGCGGCACGAGACGTATCGTTCAAGTAGAAGGTTGGTGGCCAGGTATCCAAGTTTGTGGCATGGAAACCATTGCTGTCTCTCATTGTGATTTCTGCAAAGGTCTCGAAGTTGCGCTCCTGGATTGACTTCTCAATTGCAGTCATACGTTCCGGCACGATGGACTGAGCACGGCTGGGAAACAGGGTTGATGTAGCAACGGTCAACTGCATTCCTTCTGTGCTTGGTACTTCTTTCTGTGCACCACTGACCACCAGAATAAGGGCTCGCATCTCTGGCCAATGACTCTCGGGGGCAACTTGTTCGGCTATACTGTCACTGCCATCCTCCTTTTCGCCAGCTCTCCATGCAACGTACCCACCCATTAGCGAACGACAGGCAGAGCCGGATCCCTTGCGGGCTATTTTGCTCAATTCACTAGCCGACTGTGGTAACTGGTATAGATCCGCAACAGCGCGTACGAGAGCAGCAAATCCAGCAGCTGAGCTGGCCAGTCCAGCTGCCGTGGGGAAGTTGTTTTCAGACACAATGCGGAGTGGATAGGTAGAGAGCTTGGGTAGAGATGGGTCCGAGGATTCAATTTGTTGCCTGAGAGACCTTAGGTCTGCAAGACAGGCAAGAGTTCGCGGTGAGCCCTGGATGCTATGTGGTTTGTTGTTGAGGGTGAGGCTGTCGCCGTCTGCGGTGGGGTACTTTGAAGAGCATGATGCCGTGGTGTATGCGCGAAGAGAGCTCTGGGACAGTGTCACCGAGAGTGAGGAATTGGTAGGCAGATTGAGAGTGGCGTCTCTCTTTCCCCAGTATCTGTACAGGAAATTGAAGGTGGTTAGATATTGTCCATGAACGGTTTGCTTCTCTGCTTCACTCCCGCACCGGTCAGAGGCTCTGCTTACTTGATAACAGCAATATTGACCGGCGCAGTTGAGCTGGCACGGTAAACTCTCTGGTCATTAGCTGCAGCCATCTTCGGTCTCCTGGCCGTATGGATCAATCCTGTGTGCAAATTGGAAGAAGCCTGCGGGTAAAGTTGGGGTGGTAGTTACTTGGTTGGGTTTTGGGTCCTTTTTTTTTTTTTTTTTTTTTTGGCGGGGTTGGGATGAAGGCGTTCGGAGGGAGCAGACCGACTCCAAATATTCAACCAAACCTAGTGGTTGCTAATAACGCTACTATTGATTGACCTGCAGACGCCTTAACCAAGTGATTGAGCGAAGAGTGACTGTTACGTTGATTGGTCGATGGAGACCTCCAGTAAGTGACAGCTGTATTCATATGCTACGAATAATCCATTGACCTGAATGAAGGATTTGGATACTAGTAAGTCAACACCATCAAGCCTGCGAGGCAAAAGACACAGATTAGTATAAATATTCGAGGCATTTTTGATAATTCCTCTCTTAGAGTGCCGACATCGATGAATGGCTTGGCTTCGCCTGTTCTGCGGTCGAGATACCCGCCACCTTCTATGGCCTATGCGGATTCAAATTCACTCATAGAGTCTGGGTTTTCGGAGGAATCAGCATAGAGGTCCCATGAGGCTGAATATTTTAGCAAGACACCATGCTGTCTGATTATTGTCAACTGCGTCTCCCCGCCTTTGAGGCTGGAGTATCATGCGATTGAGCGTCCTTGTAGTTTTTTGTCGACGCCCTCGGAAAAGGCGACAAATCAGTGAGCAGCATGGAGGATTGGATTTTATATATGAGTCTTCCAGCATACCGTCATCTAAATCCCCAAATTTAACAGTAGGCCTTGCTGATCCGAAGCTTGATAGAAATATGTTGTGTGGATATTCGTCTATCTGCATGCTTTTAGAGTCGGGTTTAGGAAGTTTGGGGAATTAGCCAAAGAGACAAGCCGGCGTGAACGCACTGGGTGTTCTGGAAAACTAGATGCGCTTTGAGGACCGATTTCGTAAAAATGGCTGGTAGATTAGAGTTAGAGAATAGTTCCCCGTACGCGCAGTCACCACAGTCACCACATATCCAGTCCATCCATTCGAGACTATGCGCTTGTTCATGGATAGCGGCGAAGAGGACTAATCTTCCACATAGCCCTCCTCAATAATATCCATAGCTTAGTGAATATATCTGCATTCCTGTATTGCCGAGTGCTGGTGCACTCGTAGCGAGCGGTCTAACGCCCGGCCTTTTATTGCAACGCTGCTATGCCAGTAGAGAATTCAAATACATCAAGGTCTGCCGACTAGAGGATAGTTTGATATACAATTTATTGGCTTCGGGCTTTCCTGATCGCAAAAAGGTGGTATAATGGCAGCTTTGTAAAGTGATGGCCCTTTGAGAATCTCAAGGAGCTTGTAAAATGACTTTCGGCTAGTCAATGTATGGCTGATAAGTTTGCCATATAGCCAAAAAATTGCAAAAATTGCACTTGCGAGAGATCTTGTTACTTTTCCAATAAACCTGTAAACAAGCAGTAATATTTGATAGAGAGATGAGGCTGGAGACATAAACACCGGAAGGCTCAAGGTTTGTGAAGTTTAATATACAACCTTATGATTAAGCTAGAGCTTAAATTGACGACATGGACTATATATAATCCGTAAATTGAAGTTAGAGGTACCTGCCCGTAGGAACCTTTATTGGCATTCCAGTGGTTACCTAGGCACTTATCAAGAGAAGTTGGGCGCTTCTTTTTAACCTGCAGCTATCGGGAATGGAGTAGTTGCTTATCATCAATTACAATCCTCTGCACCTAGTTACGACTGATAACCCTTTTCCGCGATTAACCCAGCCATGGGCGCCAGCGTTAGCACACCAGTTCCACCTCCAGAGACCAAGTCGGCGCCTGACGGCTGTCCAGTTGACCACAAGACTCGAGAGATCTGGCTGGCTCAGAACAAAAACCCCCCACCGCACAATACTCCTTCTGAAACCCCTAATGAACGTCCAGCTAAGCTTCAAAGGGCTCTTTCTACGGACCGCGAAGTCAGTAGTATCCCACGCGCATTACCATCTAGCAAACCAGCTTCTGAACGATCACCTCCTACATCTCCATACGCGCAACAACCAGCAGTAACGGTTGCATCACACGGAATACCCTCAAATGCGGAATCTGAAACGGGCACCGATGGCAAAACCGGGAACTGGATATATCCGTCTGAACGGCAATTCTTTGATGCGTTGATGCGCAAAAATAACACTCCGTCGTCTACCAAGAATGCCACCGAACTCGCTACGTCTGTGGCATCGATAATACCAATACATAATGCTGTGAATGAAAGAGCTTGGGCGGAGATATTAGATTGGGAGTCAAAAGGGCCTGTGTCAGATCCTGGAAGCACAAAATGCGGCGGGCCAAAATTATACTCATTTCGGGGATTAGGTGCCGAGACTCAATATCTGAGCCCTCGTGCAAGATGGAATGGACTATTGGGTTATCAACTTCCTTTTGACCGGCACGATTGGGTTGTTGAGCGATGCGACGGCACAAGGTTAGAATATGTTATTGACTTCTACCAAGGAAAGTCCGATCGGAAGGGAGATGGAGGGAAGCTGAACTTCTTTCTCGATGTTCGGCCGAAATTAAATTCATGGGAAGGTTTAAGAATGAGAGCTAGCCGGTTCGTGGGCCTATAACTGGCTGCAGGATTTGCGATAATGATACTAAGGCAATGGCGCCTGAGATTGTAATATATGTGTAAGATATGTATATGTACGGAAGGGGAAAAGCAAAATATCTTAGATGATTCAACTCCCGTCACATCACGGCCAAAGCAAGTGGGGTATTAATATAGCTGATGAGCTCTAGATCCATAGCAGATTAGGAATGGTGACATATGAAATGTAAAACAAGTGGTAAATATAACGCATGCGCCGTAAACTCCTCAGCAAGCAGTATGGGGAAATGGTACAAATCGGAGACTTGACTAGCCGGTCTACCTTAGTATCGGGTTACTCAACCCAGTACAACGGCCAACACAATGATAATTAGGATGATAGCCATGATAACTAGCAGGCAGCACATCTTGTTTCGAGCATTCTTCTGATGCCTGCTCGCAGTCCGAAGTTCCCGCTCTGCTCCTCGCGTGTCGTCTCTTGTGTTGTACACGTTCTCACTGATTATGTCGATTTGTCCACCTTGTTCCCGAACAATGTGGCCAACATCTCGGAATAGTTCGTTGAGTTCCCCGACACTCTGTTCAATGTTCCGGATTTCAGCCTCGCGTTCGATGATGAGTGCTTCTTGGAAATCAACATCATCTTGCGAGGCGAGACGAGGCTGTTCTTGGAGTTGCTGTAAACCCTGGTTCTCCTCGCCTTCAGGGACGGTGTGCGCAGTAGACTCCTCTATAGCTGTTCGTGCGGCTGCAGTGGATGCGCGTTGTTTCTCGAGGGCGCGGCGCTGGACAGCTTGAAATTCGTCAAGAGTAGATTTGAATTTGGATGAAAGGTTGTCTTGGGTCCACTTTTGAGCGGGCTAGGAAGGCTATCATATCAGTAAAACAGAGCACAACATCGTAACTATCAAGTGCATTGCCGATTGCGCTTACAGTAACATCCTTCCATGCTTGTATCTTCTTGATCCCTTCTGCAGCCTCCCGGAACCCCTCCCTAGTTTCCTCTAGTAGGTTGTGTACTCGCTCTCTCGCACGGTCTGTATCACGCTTCGTCCCGAGAAGCGATATTTGGTTGGATAGCCGGGTGGTATTAGAGGTTAAAGTGAAGATCTTATTAGAAAGAAAGTCCGTCAAGCGTTGAAATTCCGGGTCGTCGTGATACTCAGAGTCCGCTTGGCGCCTGCCTGACGGCTGCGCTTCCAAGGACGATAGTCTATCGAACGACATCCCAGCTATTATGCGAACCTGAAGCGAAGTGAGAAGGCAAATGGGTAGGAGGAAAAGAAGCCGAGATGTGTGTTATAGAGATGGATGGAAGAGCGAGATGCGGCTTGTTGCTTGTTGGTTGAATGTTCCTTGAGATGGAGCAGAGAGCGTCATCATAGAGGCATGAGACGTGTGTCATGTGACAACTGGTAATTGGCTAGATTTCCCGCCGCTTAACCTTCCATTCTTGTTCCAGCCTCTATTTACCAATCGCGAGTATAAGCGCTGTCTTTACCGCTAAGCGCCACAACAGGCTATCAAGGGAGACATCGGAGCGTAGCTGGAGCAATGTATAGAAGTACATGCTGGCTGCTTGGAGTATTACCAGTCTTTATTAATAAGTACGGCTACATATTTTGACAATAACCGCCGTAGACCCAAAACGACCACGGGTGCCATTTACTCTTAGCGCTATCGTAACCCCTACCGGTAGGATTGCTGGGGTAATAATGCTGTTAATCAAGCCAATAAGTTGAGTTGCTGCAGTATGTAGTAATAACATGATTAAGCTCGCCAACCACTTGTATCTCTTCGACCTTATTCCTCCTACAATGCTGAAAGACAAAAAGTAGCATTGACTTACATAATCAGGTACTTTCTGCGCCATATGAGGCTGGCGCCGAGCTAAGTGGCTTTCCTTGTTGACTTTCATTTCGCGAGGAAAAAAAAAAAAAAAAAAAAAACAGCGAGGTCGTGATGAAGAGCAAACCACAGAGCTGTTGAAACCGAAACCCATTACCAATTTGAATTTATTCCTGGACTAAACCGACGGGTACAGAGTACTGCCTACGCTAGTTGCTCTATGTGGATGTTTCAGCTGGCTATATACCATTAGCCATCCAACTCCTCTTGTCTTCCAACATCGAGCTATGCGATAACCACCAAACTATCTCCTGCGAGAAGCTCTCCAACCGCCATGGCAGCGCCCGTCAAGTCAAGGCCGTATAGACGGATATTAACGTCTACACTTCATAGAAGATTTGTACACGCTTCAGCTTTTGTGCTCCTTGCGTGTTATGTGATTTCATTTTTCATTGGGGTTAAGTCATCGTGTAAGTGCCAATTTGGACGCGCATTGCCAGAACTAGAACATCCACTAACTCCTTCACCTCAAGTATTTTGGTCATGGTTTCCTCTCGGGCCCTGTGGAGTTCGAGCTCTTCTTCTTTTCGTTTCGGGGCTATGTGTGTTTATACTACGGGTCGGGCAGATGCACGTCGGTGTGCGTATCGCAACCTCTCATTTTCACAATCTCAGACTTGCTATCCTCTCTTTTAACTCCATACAAACCGTCGTCTGGTACCTGTTCTCAGCATGGTGGTTTAGTGAAGTTTATAAATGGTCTTCCTCGGCTGATGCTCAATTGAACTGGGTGAATCCCGGAAAGTAGGTGATGCAAACGGATGCATTAGCGTTGATTAAGGACTGAATCTAACACTTTGGGAAACCAGGTCATATGAACGATCACACCTGAACGAACGACCGATATATCTTCATTGTTTTTTCATTATGCTGGCTCTGGTCCAGTCATCAATGCATCTCTACTTTGACATGGATGAGGTCCCTGTTCCTGTTGCGAAGCGAAGTCCCTTAACGACAAGCCGGAGAACGCATCGACTGGCCCCTCTCTCTGTGCAGTTTAGCAACATTGCGCCAAATATTCTATTTGAATCGGCCATCATTGGCTCTACGACTGCAGTTATAGGTCCAATACTCTACATGCTCTTCTTCCGTCGGACCGCCTGGAGCTGGACGCTTTACTTTGCAAAGCTGTTTTGGAACTTTCCTCGATCAGCAGCTGATCCACCCGGTCTACTTCCACCGTCCAATATAATGTTCCACCTGCGGTCTGCAACATCAGGGTCTCTGCTTGTGATGCTATGGCAGATATCAAATTTCTTGTTCTCTGCATTCCTGGGTCAGGCGCCGTTGAAGAAGGGCAATCCACTCACACATGGTGTAGCAGACCCTAATGGAAGTCTCCTTAATGGACTTAAGTCAAAAAAGGAGACAGTGCTAGCCTTTGCCTTTTGGGAGCTTTGCCTTATCAGCCAAGAATTTCCAGACAGACGGAAGGAAATATTCAAAGATATTGATAGAAGCGGAGGCTCAGCGTGGAGTCAGATATTAAAGGCATCAGAGGACATTCTCAACGGAATTACATCTAGAATACAAGAATATCAAAACCCTCAGCCACAAGCTACAGGCGCTACCGATGGCCCAAAGGAGTCTGGGCCAAAAACACAGGAGATGGTACAAACTCTGCCTCGAATCACACAGCCATCCAAGAACGAGAATATTTTACTTGCATCACCCAAACCTAACACACGGTCGGAAAAATTTGAGGCTGCGTTTGGCCCCGTAGCTAAGTCTTACGGACAATCACAGGATTGGACGCCTGCAGCAAAGGCCAGAGCTCGTGCAGCTATCACTCACGCCTCCAATGCCCTGTTAAGTCCCGAGCAAAAGCGCACTATATCCAACTCGGCACAGGAATTAAAGCTCCTGACGAGTCCTCCGAGTGCAAGCGGTCCACCTAACCCCATAATACAACAGTTCATGAAGTCCCCAGTTGGATTACCTTTCAGGCAGTCATTCGCGAACCGCCTACGAGGGATTGCACTAGGCTCCCCGCATTCCAAACTTGCACCCATTATTGATGCCACGGAGTCTCTCAAATGCCTGCTTATAGCCAGTTTAGAGGAAGATCAGTTCGGCAAAGTCCAGACTGATGTTCCTTCTGTGGTTAAGCTGTTTACAAAAACGATCATGGCTCTAGAGTCACTGGTTGGTAAGGACGGGCTGAAGCCGCACTGGAGCGAAGTTGACTCAGAGAACTTGGATGGAGTGCAACATTCGCGATCAGTAGAGCAGGTTGAAATTGTGATTAATGCTCTTAAAAATGGGTTATCCGAACTATTGGCGGCGTTCAGCTTATATTTGAATGAGGTTGGTGTTGTAGGACAGGATTTGCAACTAGCAAGAGATGCGGCGAAGATAACTGATGTATAAATGAGAGCAATGCTAGATGTTATAATACTCTTTATTTAAATCATCGACAGGTTTGTGTTCTTTCATAAGAACCCTATTTACTGGTGTCATTTGTAGGCCGTCAGTGGAAGTTGCAATGCATAGTATTTTGTCAAGTAATACTTACTTCATTATATATTATACTAGTTTTGAAGGAATGTCATTTATTTACTAGCCATTTCTAACCGGAAACAATCAAAAGCAGTTCTCTCTGAGTGGTGTAACAAGGGGACAGCGGCCTATAATTAGGTTTATTTAGGCCGGTAGATGTGATTATATACATGACTGAACATTTGAAGTCATAATCGAATGAAACAAAGCTCATAATGCTGCATTCCCAGCAACACGCAATAGCCATCTTACATCATTTGCCCAGCCGCCTTCTTCGTCCGCGGGGATAATCTTCATGGTGGTTGAAAATTTCTCGGTGTCAGAACCGGGGTCATCATTTCTTTCCGTTCCTGAGTTAGATGCAGTTTCTAGCTGGTCTGTAGGGTTTAGCTCAGTTATTTCTTGTGTGTTGCTGTCAACATTGAGGTTTACTCTCTGTCCTCGCCGGTAGGAACCATGAATGACAGGTGGCTGGACTGATTCGTCTTCGGAGCCAAACACGGTCCATTCAACTAACCTATCTATCCATGAACCTAGGCCGAAGCCACGCTCCCGAGTGAGACGGTGCACCTCAATTTCGCTAATCTCTTCGTCTTCAGAATCATCCTCGCTTAAATCGGACTCATAGTATTCCTGAGATGCAAATGGAAGCGTGCTGTTTTGCCCAGTTTCATTATTATCGATATTGCCGTTTTCTGGTAAATGGGTCTGCAAAGCAGCTAATTCTTCCCGGATTGACTCATCTAGAAAATCAGGAACCAGCCCAGGAATGTCCCTTGATCGAGGGGTGACGATACCGGACTGATGAGAATGGCCTGTAGGGAAAGATGGTGTCATAGCAAGGTCAACTCGACTGGAGCGTTTGCTTGCTGCATGAGAATGTGACCCCCTGCTTGACTGGGCCAGAGGGGTCGACATTCCCGACCGGCGACCTTGAAAGTCCGATCTCCCACGACTATGGGTTTTCCGTCCATCTTCGTCATGTGAAACGAGACTTGTTGAACTTTCTCGTTTGACTAACCATGACTGGCCCTTTTCTTCACGAGTTGATGACGCCAGCGCCAATCCAGTCCGTAGTATCCATTCTCCATCTTGGATCCGGGGTGTAGATGTTCCGCTAGATCCCATCATTCCGCTTCGCGGATTGTAGCTCTTAGATCGTTTGTGATGGCGAAGTTGTTGATGATGTAGTGGCCCTGCAACATCGAGTGCATATAAACGTGATTCACTCAAAAGCATTCCTTGAGAGTCTTTCTTCTTTCTCGCAAGGTCCGTCTGGGAGACATTTCGCGATTGAGATAGAAGTGACGGTGTTGCAGGTACAGATACGCTGGAGAGATATGAGCTGGTCATAGTATGGGGCTGATATGTACTCTGCTCGGTGTCTATTCCCGCCCTATCTCGGTTGACAAAGGAAACGGGGTTTTCATCCTCGGCATCGAGAGGGAACCGGGAAGTTAATGGTGCCATGGAAATGTGTTGTAACGATGTGTGGGAGCGGCGGGAGCGAAATCCACACGATTCGGAGTCAGGTAATGACTATTTAGAGATGTTGGGTGTTAGATACTCTTATACCCTACAGCAAATGGGTATTACGAACCTCCATCGTGGTAGTTATAAAAGGGCCGTCTGTATGTAGAGCTCGGCCCAGGGGAATGGAAATACTCAACAACTGCTAGTAGGAACAAGTCTTGCCAAATTGTCAATAACCAAAGAGTCTTCCAAGTAGTTGAGTCCTTATCTAGTCACAGGATAAGTTGAACTTTTGATACAGGTTTTGGGCGTGGGGAGAAAGCACTAGGCGCTAATCCTAAAACGGATAAGCCCCCATACAGTGCACAGACCATTAAGCTTTATCGATAAGCACCCGACAGGAAGAGCACGTGAAGGTACCTCGCCCGACTATGTATAAGTTGCGGGTGAAAGAAAGAAGATGACATTGCAACATGAAGGAGGGCTTGATGAATAAAAGATATAACTAAAGAGAAAGCAAACGCTCTGACCCCGAATAATCACATTTTGAATATGCTCTGCCCTTTGAAGTGGCACTTTAGCACAGCAAGATCCAAAAGGTGAAGGTTCTAGTACAAAAGGGGTCGAGTAACACTCAGACAATTCGGCCCTTCTGCACTACGAAGGATTGAATAGCCGATATCGCAGCCCAGAGTCGGTTTTCAGCTTCTGGGAACACCAGAGATCGCTTTCCATAGAAAACCTCATCACTGACTTCCTCGGGGTGCCGAGGCAGACAGTGCATGAAACGCCAGCCCTCGTTAGCTCCTCCACGCCTTGCGAGCTCGCTGGTAACCTGGAAATTTTCAAACGCCTTCAAGCGCTGTAGTTTCTCTTCTTCTTGTCCCATTGATACCCACGTATCGGTTACAATCACATCTGCCTTCTTGACCGCTTCTTCGGGCGAATAGGTCTGCGTAAGGGAACCGGGAGTTCGGACACCTTCCCCTGCATGTTTGACTAGGTCAACAATATGAGTGGGCATCTCATAGCCTTTGGGAGTGGCAACAGCGACATCCACACCCATTTTAGTTGCTCCAATTGCGAGGTCAAACAGCACGTTGTTTGCGTCTCCAACCCATGCGATCTTCAACCCTTCCAGCCCCAGAGACGACGACGTACTCTGACCTGGAGTCAACTGGGGTGCAAAGGTTTCTTTGATTGTGATGAAGTCGGCTATGGTTTGCAGTGGATGGAAGGTGTCGCACAAAGCATTTATCACCGGAACGGCTGAGTGCTTGGCGAGATTGGCCACGTCGGAGTGTGGACCAACACGGGCAACAATACATGATACCATGGAGGAGAGAACTACTGAAGTATCGTAAAGAGACTCATTAACCCCTAATTGGATATCATCTTTTCCGAGAAACATCGGATGACCACCCATCCGTGTCACCGCCGCTTCGGTGGAAACTCTAGTTCGCGTGCTCCGCTTGTGGAAGACCATGGCAACTGTTTGGCCTGATAATACACCTCTGAGAGACTGCGGAATTGACCCGGATTTGATTGCCTGCTTATGGGACAGGCCATTTCGAACTAGAGCTGTGAACTCAGCTGGGGTAAGGTCTGCTATCGAGAGGAGGTGTCTGGGTGGTAGGGCCGAGGGAGCAGCGTATGTTCGAGACTGAAGCTTTGCAACGTTCCCAATGCCTCTTCTTCGAAGAATGGAATGCATCTTTATTTGATCTGTATATCTCCGAGTTCAATCTGACGGCCTTGATTGCTAACGTTGAAGTTATGGCTGTGACTGCAAGGGTACTTGAAGTCAATAAATTAGAGCAATATAGAGAGAAACGCCCGGTCAATCAGACTAAAGAAAGGACAGTCAAAAAGGTAAGCAAAATGTTTTGCCTTGCTCAGCTGTCCTCTCTCAATGTTTGTGCTACTCCAAAAGAGTCATCAAGCTTGAGAGAAAGAAACGCTTCAATATTGGGTTTCATTACATAATCGGAATAATACTGTGGAGCCCCGGTCACGCGCGCGCTAACGCAAGCGGGAAAACCGCAGGCGGCGCTTCTCGGCCCATTGGTCCTCATCGCTTGTCGTCATCGAACAGTTGAGAGAGACGACATGCAACCCTGGAGCGTTGAAAGCTATGGAGTGTTTGCTTCGATAAAACATACCTGAGACCGCTCTTAAGTCAGATAACAATGACCAACACTACGGTCAGCCCTCCACCAGGGGAATGGCAATCTCCACAGCTATCTAGCCGCCGGGAGGCTGTGGTAGACCACGATCACGACCCAGCTCTGTCGGAAACCACACCACTACTTGCACACAGACACGAAGGCCTACAGGAGGACGAAGATGATTTTATAGACTCGATATCTCGGCAGAAGAACCGTGGGCTGCGATGGCCTACGGTGATCGCACTCGTCGTTCTCTGTCTCTCAGTCATTGCCATTCTAATTCTGAGATTTGCCGCGCCATCAATGATGAAACAATATGCCCAAGAAGCCACAGTTTTCAAGCCAACCGGACTGTCCATCACAACTTTTACTCCCTCTGGTATAAAAACGAGGGTGCGTGGTACCGTTGTTTTGGACGCATCTCGTGTGAAAAACCCAACTGTCCGAGACCTTGGCAGATTTGGAACATGGATAGGGCACGAGGTCGAATCTGAAAAATCAGAGGTGGACATATATCTTCCAGAGTATGAAGATGCTCTGCTAGCCACTGTTTCTCTCCCTCCGATCAAAATTAATATTCGGAATGGATATCTTAATGAGATCGACTTTATCGCAGAGATTGCAACGGGTAATCCCGATGGAATCAAAGGGGCCGTCAGTGACTTGATTGAGGGCAATATTGCCCAATTGAGCCTTAAAGGAATGGCGAGGGTCCCGTTGAAATCTGGTCTTTTGTATCTGGGGTCACAATATATAACAGAGACTGTGGTGCTGCGAGGTCTGGTGGCCCTTCCCCCCTACCGCTTTTTGATATTCCCTCGTTCTCATTTTCATGCTTCCTTCAAGGACTCAAGGACATAAAAACCTGCCTGACCAAGTACTAATACTGCCTTTCAGATTTCTCTGTTCTCCCCGATTTCAATATCACAAACCTAGACATCCATGAGAGTTCGGGCCCTGGAAAATCGAAAGCCGTAGTTGCTGATGTGGCTGTTGCAATATCTAATCGGTATCCTATCCATTTGCAATTACCACCAGTCGAGTTCGACATATTCGTCCCTAGCTGCACCCCCGATGAAGCCTACATTATGGTGGCAAATGCCACAACCGATTCAGTGAATATTGAGCCAAGAAAACCTATAACCATATCTATACATGGCTTCGCCCCTAAGGTTCCGCGAAAGCTTATTAGCAGCTGCCCTGGGACTACAGCATCACCGCTTGATTTATTGATAAGTAAATATATTCGTGGGCTCGTTACCACAATCTACGTTCGAGGAGGATCGATGGTCTCCCCAACTGTCCCTCAGTGGTTACAGGAGCTGCTGAATAGTGTTACTGTTCCATTTCCGTTTACCAGCCCAGGATTTTCACGATTAATCAAACGCTTCTCGATGAAGAACGTTCATTTTTATCTCCCTGATCCAATTTCAAGGCCGAATACCCCAGAGTCTATGCCCAAGGTTTCAGCTTTGGTGCAGGCTGTCGTTGGTTTACCAAGCCATCTTAATGTTCCTGTGAATATTTCACGAGTTCGTACTAATGCTGATGTGTTCTATCATGATCACAAACTTGGCATTATCAACATCAAGCAGTGGCAGAATGCAAGAGTTCAGCGAGCTGTGGATGACGCGGATGGAAACCCAATAATGGTAGTAGAATTCGACATTCAAAAGGCACCCCTGCAGGTTACAGATGAGGATCTCTTATCCGAAGTCTTACAAAAAATGCTCTTCGAACGCCAAGGTATCCCCCTTCGAGTTGATGCCCATGTCGACGCAGAGCTGCAGTCAGCCCTTGGCGAGTTTATCGTCCGAGACATTCCTTCTGGTGGGAATATTATTGTTCAACGTGAGTCTAATTTACCACAATAAGAGGCACAGGAAAGATTTCTAGTACTAACAGCTCTAAAGCACCATACGGCTCCGGCTTTACTCTCAATGATATAAATCCTCATATGCAGTCTATCAAAATTATTGAAACCACGAAGAACAGTGTACTCTCTCGGATTACTGTGAATTTCACCAATCCAACCAATTATACTGCCCATATGCCCTACTTTGACATTAAGTTGGTTCACAATTCAAGTGATGTTGCGCATATCATCGGGCACAACCTACATATACACCCAGGGCAGAATACAAAAGTCGAGATTGATGCGCTGTGGAACCCCTTGGAATCCGGTGGTGAGGAGGGTGCCACAGCAGGACGGGACCTCGTGTCAAAATGTGTCTCGGGTAACGTCCATCGGATTTGAACCACTTTCTAAATAAAGAAGCTAACCTCTTTCTAGGGAAAAACACAACCGTTGCCCTCAAGACCTATACAAACACTATCCCATCACTTCCTCGACTTGGCGCAGCGTTGTCCAGGTTTGAGATCGAAGCTCCTCTCCCTAGGCTACGCCTTCCTGGTCAGGGTGATGGAAATAGCGGACCACTGATCAAAGATGCAACGGTATTATTTTCCCTTCTCCAGAGTTTTAACTCCTGATTCCATACTCTCCGCTGCGGGACTGTTTCCGTCACCGAGCCGGAGTTCGGGTTGTGCTGGTTTAGCATCATTCTTTCCCCCTCTATGCCGAACCGTATACCTTCCTGAATGCCATTTTTCCTTTTCCTTATTCTTGGATGGAAATTTCTCAGAAAGCAAATGTTTACTTGGCTCTCCTTCCGAGTAGTTACATCTTTTGACATCTACTGCCGACTTTACGATTATGTCGCCGCTGTCATCGAAGACTCTTTATGTCACACACATCAACGCTACATCGCTTTTTAACCACACCTCTCCTGTCGGTACAATTCAATATGATACACCTTTCGCAGTACCGCCAGGGTCATCTCTTTCGCCGAGACTTCCTGTCCACCCTGACCTGACCGGAGCAGGGTACCAAGCATTAAGGGATGCCCTGGGTGGATCCCTACAACTTGATTTATTGGCTGATATCGGAGTAAGACTGGGAGAGTTTAGGCAAACTGTCGATTACACGGGTCGGGGAATAGGTATAAATGTGGGTTGGTAACATGCTGTGGCCCTTTGTTTCTTCCTTTAATGCTTCCTTGCATGCTCTAGCAAGGAAATTTTTAAGGAGTTTTGTTGGCTTGGAACACGTTTTTGCTTAGGGTATTCTTTCTCCTTTTGATCTATTTATGTCTGATGAGGTTATTTTGGACTTTTGGTACATTATTTTACGTGCAGAGTGAGCTTAGTTGCTAGTCCTGACAGGATGCGAATAGAATTTTGGCTAGGGTCTCTGCGACTCATGAACGCATACGGCAAGAATATGCCACTCCTATCTTACTGTTGACTCGAGATTCCCTCCATGCATTTCCGCTTAGCTCTCTCATAGTCGGCATCATTCGGATAAGCTGATGGTCTGGCAAGGACGCCCTTCGGCCCGGGGATATTCGCCAAGCATCATCCTTGGCATCAGTCTCAGAAAACAGTACGAACTTGGGAGGATCCCTGGACTCTTGGATGCAACGCATCGAACTTTAACCGTTGCTTTCCACCGACTGCGTTTTATCAGATGACAAACGCAGGGTTCGATTTGTTCAAGCCACTGAGAGAGAAGTGCTGTCAAGTCCAAGAAATACAAGCAAGATGCACGATGCATGCTGCAGAAAACAAGCATGGCCTGGCATGCACTGCTATATTTACGACACAGCATCCAGGCCACGACATTATCGAAGTACGAAGTTCATACGGCCGTTTAAATTAGTCTCTGGGTTGGTTGGTGGTTGTTTGAGTGTGATGTTGGCATGTCTCCATCCACCTCCTTTCCACCCTCCGCATTCCATCCTCGAAGGAAAACATGGCTTCGAGATCTGGAGCAAAGGTTTATCGAGTCCACCACATACTATGGTTTAACCAGGTTGTTTTTTGGAAGGGCCCTTGACACTGCAATGTCCATCCAAACGGTCTTCAGTTCTCCATCCGGTATCCTGCATGTTCAGGGTACAAAAAATAGAACCCTGGATTGCTGAGCATGGTTCGATTTTCGAGCATTGACCGAAATGCAACCGAGCTTTGTGGGGGTTTGTTCATTGTGAATGAGTTACCTCTTCACTCCAGCATAGCTGAAAGCGAGAATGAGGACAACATCTGAGCATGCCCTCCCTTCGTATCCGCAAAAGTGTGGGAATATCAAGAAGCTTGACAACGAGGGACGAGGGAAATGAATGGCAATTTTGGATTAAGTACACCATAATTAACTACCATGATCAGGACCCCGCCAAGAGGAATCTTCATCGATAAATAACGATAATCAGTCGTCGATGAAATCCTTTCTCGTGAGCAAAAGGAACAATGCCATCGTATATCGCATTCTCAACATCACCCCAACAACTGGCTATCTACGGAATGACATCCTGCATGTCCACCCCGGTGGATGGGATGATATTGCTTTTCACATCTACATATTTCCCTTCAAGATGCTTGAAGACTTGCCACTACCAACTCACGCTGGGTGGATCGACACAGCGCAGGAGGTTTTGCTTCCGTTCCCTTCAACTCCGTTGAACATGTGCTCCATGCATGGAAAACATATCCCGGATGGAAGAGTCATGGTAATCCTTGATGATACACAGAAACAAGGGTAACATCATAGGAATCTTCCTTTTTCTTAAAATTTTCGGAAACGAGATAACTCATGCTCGTTACCTACTCGCGCTGAGTGTTTCTAACAAGAAAATTATTCTCAGTTGCCCGATAACTGCGTTTTGGAATACACATACGAGGTAGCGGTAATTCTCGACAGAAGGCAGTACATTCACCACATTTTGTTACGGCCTTGATTCTATCATGTCGTGGCGAAAAACCTTCCAATTGGAGAAATAGTGGGATGATACCCCTGGAACGTTCATGCATTGCCCTGCTTGAAAGCGTGGGAAATTCTAATTTTGGACCAGAATGCCCTAAAATAGAAACTTGTGTTATTTACGGCTACCTTCCATTGGTCGTGTGTTTCGAGATCATAGCCACCAGCTAACTTCCTATCCATCTCGTTCAAGAAATTCTGGGCAGCTTCTTGATCGACGTTATCCCAGCAGGCCTTCAACATTCTTGATATGAACAGGCATAACATGGATTGGGATGCTTCGGAGGCTAGATCACAACGAATGCATTGAGATGCCCGTTCATGGAGTACGGCCCGTAGGAATGCGCTAGGAAATTGATTTGTTGAGCAATAGGGTATCCGCTTTCCCATCAATGGAAATGCAACCTCCGTCTCACTCGCTTTTGCTCCCTACCCTGCAGTTCGAGTATGCAAGCTCAAGTCCGTCGTTTAGGCACCGTCTTACATTCCCCATCAGGAGCTCAGTCATCCTGCTTGTATGCCCTACAACCCGCCAGAGGTGAGGCCGATTGTGGCCTTCGGGGATGGATATGATATACCTGTATCCACTTTGGAACCATGGGAGATTGACAAAACATAAATATCATGAAGGCCCACCACCATTTCTCAATTAAAAGAGATCAAAATCACTAAATTCATATCGGATTACCCTTTGGCCCACTCTCGCGATGAGGCTAAATTATCTTCTTCATATTGGCTTCTTTGCCACATGTACCCTTTCCCTATCCGTTCCTCGTTGGAAAGACACCCTCCCCGGCCCCTCATTTAGTCCCCCGCCAAATGTTGATAGTAACAGCCGCGTTATTGAGTGCAAATACCCTTCAATGAAGGGCTGGGCAGCTGATAATGGCAGCAAAACTGGATGGTTAAAATGGGTTGGTAATGGACCAGCACCTGCTCCAGGAGCATTCAATATTACGACCGATTATGAAAATATATTCCCAGAGGGTGTGACAAGGAAGGTAAAATTCACAATCTATCTCCTTTTACTACCCGTGTATCTTCAACTATGCAATCTAATCTCCTGGCCTGGTAGTATAACTTGGTAGTGGATGAAGGTACTGTCAATCTTGACGGAGTGACTGCAAACCATGCGATGCTCTTTAATGGCCAGTACCCAGGCCCTTGGATTCGTCAGTATTCCTCTCAATTATTTTAGTCCGGAGCATTTATTAACATTGACTAGAAGCGTGTTGGGGCGACATCGTTGGTTAGTAACCTCAAGAATGATTCTGATCTCCTACAGCCTTACTAACTCAGATCAGAAATAACTGTTACCAATAAACTGAAATACAATGGAACTGCCCTCCACTGTCATGGCCTCCGAATGTTCGATAACCTTCTAATGGATGGTGTACCAGGCGTTACACAATGCCCTATTGCACCAGAGGACACTTTCACATACAGTTTTAGAGCTACACAGTACGGTTCAACGTGGTATCATAGCCACTATTCTCTACAGTACTCAGATGGCTTAGTTGGCCCTTTGACTATCCATGGTCCTTCAAGTGCAGAATATGATGCGTCCATTGACCCTCTCCTTTTGGGTGATCATCTTCATAGGAGTGCTTTCCAAGACTACTATAAAGTACAGACCAGGATACCCCCAGAAATGGACAGTCAACTTTTAAATGGAATTGGTATGGGATAATTCTAACTTCAACCTGAAGGTTTGATGCTGATAATAATCATAGGAAACTATAACAATGATACAACCCGGAAACCCTATAGCACACTTGTGAAAGCAGTGAGTAACTGTCTTGTTCGAAAACATTTCACCCTCAAAATCTAACAATGATTCTATAAAGGGCAAAAAGTATCTGATGAGGTTGATTAATACATCCACCGATACCACTTTCGTCTTCTCGATTGATAAGCACAATTTTACTGTCATAGGCGCCGATCTTGTTCCGTTGGAGCCGTATGATACTTCTCACATCCTCATTGGTATTGGTAAGTGACACTGCACTTTGCCTCAGAAGGAGTGAAAGGATAGGGAAGAAAAGGCATCTAACACGCTTAGGCCAACGTTATCATGTCATTCTAAACACCTTACCAGACGTGAAAGACGGGGATTCTTTCTGGATTCGCATGGTACCTGCGGGCGATGGATGCAGCAGATTCCGGAAAGATCATGTGCCTGACGAAAGGATGGGGGCGTTGTACTACGGGAAGAAGACCAATGTGCTGCCCAAATCTGAAGGTGGTGGATACGATATCAGTTGCCGTGATGAACCATATGAGCGACTGAAACCAATCCAGAAATGGACTGTACCAGATCCATTACTCGCACCAGACTTGATGACAAAGACGCAGAAAATCGGCATTGATATTTGGAACCCCCCCGGCCGTCCTGCTGATGCACCAAAGATTGCGAATTGGGGGGTTGGGCCCCAGCCGATGTGGCTTAACTACTCTAAACCCATCGTGAAGAACATGGACATCGAAGATTGGCCTGAAACTTGGACTGTTTACCCAGCAAACGACTATACACATGAGCAGTGGGTATACCTTGTCGTTACGGGGCAAGAAAAACAAGCAGAGCTTGCGAGAACACAGGCTCCAAATGCTCATCCAGTATGTCAATAATGGAAATCGTTTCATCACATAGGGTTATCAAACGCTAACATTATTAAAATAGCTACATTTCCATGGCCATGATTTCGCCCTTCTGCAGCAGTCTTATGAACCATTCAACAGCAAGAATCTGAATCTCAAGCTTGATAACCCACCTCGCCGCGATGTTGTTCTACTTCCCAGCAACGGCTTTGTTGTCATTGCCTTCAAAGCTGACAACCCTGGTTCCTGGCTTATGCACTGCCACATCGCATGGCATGCTTCTGCTGGCCTTGCTCTTCAAATCTTGGAAGATAAGAACGACGTTGTAAAGTATCTCAAATCCCACCCTGAAGATGTCAAGGAAATGCGCCGAGTGTGCGACAACTGGGATAAATGGTACGGCAACGCTGATAACCATTATCCCGCCGAATTCTTCCAGGAAGACTCTGGTATATAATGGCTCATTCCCCTTCTTTCTCTTTCCTCTATATTTTCTCTTCATTTGATAATATTGTGATTTTCTATATATCCCCTTGGTGTTATGTTAATTCTGTAGGCTACCTAGATGACTAGAACACAATCTATCTATTTTTATATTCGATCAATCATCTTATCGGTTTATCTATCTTGTGCTCTTTAAGAGGGAGTTTACGAATAAATGACTATATGCATTCAGAGCGCATAAAGGACAAAATAGTTCTGAAGGAAGCAAGCTATTCACTTGTAAAATACATGAAACATGCTGTAAACTCGTGATGGGCATAAAAAACCGAAATATTCTGGGCGTGTTGTTATCGAATCATTGAATACATCATTGAAGTGAAATAGGAGAAAGGAAATTACAAACCCAATTTCACCAGTTCAGTTATACACATATGTAGCGGGTAGTGGGCCAGTATATTCAAATCCAGCCACATCTGCCCTATAGCAAGATTTTGAAGGATCTTCAACACCGGGGACCGTTATATTGCTGAAAGGGGCAAATAGCTGGTAGTAGTCCTTGCGTAGCCGGGTGTTCGGGCATGCCCACCACCATGTTCCCGGTTGATTTGGCACGAAGACCCAGTCGTATGCGTAGTTCAGGTTAGCCATGTATGAGCCTGGCGGCATTGCAGGGTCAGATGGTGATGTATATCGCAGGGCACCGTCAGCGTCGAGATATATACGCTGGCCGCCATCAACTCCAACGCTCTATCCCAGCAATTAGAATCGGGAGATTGAAAAGATGGCCGTTCATTGGGGTCGGTATAGGGGAAGGGGGGTTTAATTATATGGGTATTTACCAAAGAATCCATCTTGCCTCCATTTAGAACTGTCTCTTTTATTTCAGAACAATTCTTATCAGGGCAGGAGGTTGACGGCTCGCCCCCTACCCAGAAGCGCGATTGGGACGCCTGGAGGTATTCTTCTCGAGAGGGATTCTTCTTCATAACTCTCATGGTGACAGCTTTAAAAGGCGCTTCCCAACCTGGGTCCCGCTTTTGTGTAGATTCATTAACTGGTACGGCCGCACTTAAGGCCAGGAAGCAAGGTAGAAGAAGTAATATTGTCTTCATAGTTAATATGCCCGAGGCCGGAGGTCAAGATTCTAACTACTTACTTGGGTATAAGATTGATTTTTCGAGGGCTTGATGCTCCATGGAGGCAGTTGTGGTGATATATATCCTCATCATCCATGCCATGTTGCAATACTGGATGGACCATGGGCTCTGAATTACTAAAAAATGGAATCAGGGAATGTCCTAGACCGAAGTCGTCATTTCATCTCGTGAGGAGTAGCTGGGACATGGTTGTTGGTTTGCCCCTGTCACTACCGAATGAACATGCGATACAACGGGCATGGGCAGTGACGATGAAGGCAGGGAATGAGGGAAACGGATCGAAGAAAACAGTGCCGACCACAGCACCTAGATTTCTTTGTTTTCCGCAAAGATATTGAACAGGAGGGCCATTTCTAGGCTATTGAACGAAGAATGCATCTTCTACGGAGTACATGATCTGAGATATCTGTCCTGCTTTGTTCCATAAAAAGGAAAAGAGGTCGACAAAGCCGCAGGGTCAAGCGACTCGAAAACATTCTTAGCCGGCCCCATCCCCCGCAGAAAGCAAGGCTCAGCAGAGTGCACCGAAAGGACGGAGCACGTAGCTCTTGTGTATATCCTGTTTAGCCCTGCAGCTGTTCCCAAGTCAGTGTTCTCCCTGCCTTGTACTCCGGTGGAACAGGCAGAGAGCCGCTATTAGTTAATTAACTAGCCAGAAGTTAAGGGGGCGAATCTTTTTCTGGCTCCTGTACAGCACTTTAAACAATATCTTAGAATCCGGGTCGAAAGCTGCTTCCCCTTCAGCTACTATCCTGGTGGAAAGAGTTCGTCGATGACGGCAAAGAGCAACCAACCAACTAGTTAACCAGCGAGTCGGCCGAATGTAGTTGACATCATAACCAGCCATGGGTGGTTCTCGTATGCCATGACCGGCATCCCTGGCAACCGGGGAAACTGATACCCAAAGCACAAGAACGAGTCAGCAAGGCCATGAGCCTGGCAGTGAACATTCGCCTTTCCTTTGGCGATTGTGATAACTAGGGATTACTCCTTAGAAGTTTGTCTTCCCCTCACGCGGAGCTCGATGTTTCGGTGATGGGTGCATGATTCCAGCCCGAAATCCATCGATACCTCCAGGAGAAGACCTTGCCCTGACATGACGTGCTTGGGTAGCAAGCTGGCATCAAGTATGCATATGCTGTGACAATCCCTCCCCTGGATGTGTTCCTCAGTCCAAGCGCACACTTCTAGAGACAGGGCCGAGCTCATTTCTTCCCCAGTTATTATTAATCGAGCCCGACGCGGGCTTATCCCAAGCTGTCCAGCATAGCCATATTTCGAATAAACTGACTGTTCGCTCCAAGAGTTGCAGCTAGGGGTGCTGCTCTGTGGAGCGGCCTGGATTTCCCTTGCTTGTTTATGCGAAATCCCGTCCTTTAACCATTTCTCTTCCACATATGAGCTCACGACCACCTCATATACCATTTTCAAATGGCTTGAACATAGTAGCGACCAGTATAATTAAAGGCAAGCGGAAGTGTACTGCTTAGCATCGGGCATACAGCTGGAAATGGTGGATCTAGTAGTGCTACTCTGTTCATGCACCATCCGCTCTCCCGTCCTGAGAAGAAGCTTTTACACAGCGAGACCGTCCGCATATTGGAAATGATCCTTTTCCATAAAACACAAATTTAAGAGGTGTACTGGTTTGCAGAAATGATGTTGCGAGAAGGGTTGTGGCCGAACAGGGTATGCTGGCGATCAGCGGGTGAAAGTTCCTCTCTCTCTGTCACACAAGTACATAGTACCCTTCCGTGAGTTATTTTATTCAATCCAGTTGCCAGTTTCTCACAAGATAATGCTCGGGTCACCAACAGGAGTAATGGCTAGCTAACACACAAGGGGTGTATGTAAAAGCATGTCAGCCTCCAGAGGTAGGTGCATACGAACTGACTGTGAGGATGCAAAGAACATCTCTGTTGCCTCTAAGGAGAAAGGCAATATGCTTCGGACCAGCCTGACCAGGGATATAGAATATTGCCAGCGTTGTCCTCAGTCGTTACCGGAGGGGTATTGAACATGACTGAAGGAAAGGCGCATATGCATGAAGAGGGGTCGAAGCAACAGCCAGTGAAAAGCTGCATGAATGAACGCACACGACGAGGAGATTCCCAAGTCAGCAAAGAAAAAGGACGTTATCAGCTGCTGGCAACAACCCCGGGCCCTCCTCAGGCATCAATCCAGACATCCAGCGCAATACAGCCTGATACTTCCGCCGTCCTTTGTCCAAGCTGGAGCCGGGAGTATGGAAGGGTATCTTGCAAGCTTGGCCTCTTCCCCCAGAGGCTGACCTGATCGTGCATATGCTGGATGCCGCATACGTGGGTCGAATCAGTGAGCAGTAAATTCGGCTGCAGCTGGCGATCTGAGCGAGCTAGCGAGTGGTGGTTAACTTGTAAGTTATCGACTTTCATGTCTGCCTGCTGCTTCAGCAACTTTCACACGTACTCCCTACAGCGGACACAAGGAGCTACCAGGTAAGCGCGAACTGCTCCTCCATCCTTCGCCTGCAGCGGTTGCACATCACATGTTGGAATAAGCACGATGGCTGCTCTCGTAATTAGCCTCAAACACGGTTGATGTCATTGTACATTTCGCCGCAAATTGGCAAGCCACATCATCCCAATTGTACGTTTTTCCACGCGAGAATACGAGTATATCGACCCCGCCAGTAAGTATGTCTCTGGTGTTGTCCAATTGATCGAGAAAACATAGCACCCGGAGCCCTCGAAAAAGAGGCTCAGAGGTGTGCTGACTCCTCAGCCTTGGGCGGATGCTTCCGGGAAGTCTTTGCTAAGTTTCATGAAGGCCTGTCGAGTGACCATTAGTTAACTGATATCTCATCAAACGATTAGTTAGTGTTGAAGCCTTTATGTGGTAATAGAAAACCACAAAAGCTGCATGGCATGTTGTACATACATAAACGAGAACCTATTCTTAGATTCATCAATCCGGCATGCTCTCTCTACGGAGTAGTTGCACCGCGTGTTTGGCATAGATACGCAGCATGCAAGTCACCAGACGGCTGCAAGCAGAATAACAACAGCTAGTTATGACTGACTATCGCAGCCAGTCGACAGGATATTGAAACCCCCTCTAGTCCCTGCTGTCCCGTCAATATGATACCACGGCCCAGGTAGCACCGGGGTATCTTGCATCTACCGCCTCACCGCATGGTGGCCGTCCCTTGGACTCACCGATATTGTGGTAGGCGTCCCCTGTTTAATATCTGTCGGAGTGGAGTGTTGAGGGTGCTCTCAGTGCCAGCTTGAGGACAGTTTGATACACACTTCGCCCAGTCGATTGGATGCTAGCTTAATATTGAATTATCAGATATAATTAGTTAGCCATGGACTGTATCTCCGGTCAGCGTATATCCCTTGAGATAACAAGGACACGGGGGACGGACTTACGTGTTTACAATGTCCACTAGAGCGGAATTGCAAGATATCAGAATAGGTATATGGAAGGAATGAAAAAGCAAAGAAAGGCGGCCGAGCAGTTCAACTAAATCCACTGCTCAACCGTCCCGGCAGGTCATGGAGACGCCCATCATGCTCGACTTCAACGCTCACGGTCAAGGCCGTTCTCCGCATCCTCCGCCTAAGGGAGAGCACAAGGTTGGCCCCTATCGAGTCAGCCTCCGCCCGGGCTGAGCGTATATACGCAGCATGTCTGTCTCTCTGCGTGTTATGCGTCTATGTATCCTGCATGTCACAACACGGCATCCCCGGCCAGCGATCCCTCGAAACGCATGATGCATGATATAAAAATAAGGATGCCGTTGAGTGGAGCAAATCTCTAACATCTGTTCGCCTCCGATGGCGAAGTGTTGTTACTAGTTAGTTAGTCGATGTAGTGAGATTTTTCGAAACCGGCTTTCTTTTGCTCCCTGACGCTATGCTATCGTTCCGTACGACCCATGACGTTTCTTGCTCCATCGTATCGTGTTTTTCTTTTATTTTCTGGTCCTTAGTCTTCTGTTTTGTTGTTGTTTGGACATTCGTTTGCTGTCATGGGCCCCCCTTTTCTACCCACTCACCCCTGTTTCGCTGGGTGGTGAGATCCGCCCTGTCCAGCATATGAACATATATATACGGAGGGAAACAGCTGTATATGGAGTACACGGGCAGGGATATATAAATCTATATCTCCCTCCCTCGGCCCACCGGACCTGGTCGTATTTTCGTTCCTTCTTCCGTTCTTCTTGTCTGAGGCGCTCATTTTGGGGAGAAATTGGATGCCGGTAAACTACCCACTTGAAGATATTTATCTCAAGGGAGAGATCGTCAAGGGCTAGCAAGTATGCCTTCACTCGGAGAATATAACAGCCATGTGTATTAGCTAGAGCTAACCTGGCCTCAGATCGTATAGGCCCTGATCCATGAGACAGACAGCCGGGATTCAACGTTGATATCTCTGGAGCAGAGCAACAGAGCCTGTGCAATAACCGGTCAGCCTGGCCAGCCAAATATTTCGCCATCTCAAGCCAAACCTAGGCCGCGAGAGAGCGCAAGATATCTCTGTATCCTACCAACCATGTGCAAGAAGCTGCTATACTATCGATGCGGTGCCATCGAAACCATCTTCTCTCGGGACTGCAACTGCTCGAGGAAGGTTGGAGAAGAGCATTCCCGTCTGCATTGTGGGATCTGCTCGGACTGCCAGCCTTGACAATAGAGACGGCCATTCAGTCGGGGGTGAAGACTGTTTGTGCCTCGCGTTGGGTTCTTCTACTGTATATGTTTTTTCATTTTTATTTTTGACGATTAACGACTTTTCATTTCTTGCTGTCTCTGAAAGGCCCTGAGAGTGACGGGCTTCCTCATACCCTCGAGCCGCAACATCCAATGGCTGCCCCTTTCCAGATTTCTTGCTCTGTGGTTCCCATTTATTACTTTCTGAGCCTCCTGCATTTATACACCATTGTCTCCTTTCCTTACTACTTGATATACCCATAGTGTGCCTCGCATGCAGTTTAGACTGCTCAATGTTTTCCATTTGCACTTATCATTGCTTCTCGGTCTAGAATTGTGCCTCGTATATTATATGAAACAATCCTTTAATGAACGTGAATTTATTGTGTTCTGCTTCATTATATGTCAATCGGTAGGCACAAGATTCATAAGAACTGGTTGTACGACATTCAAGCTCTCCTTGGCCAGGGAAGCCAGGAAACATGGGATAATTCAAAAGCTCACGCTAACCCGACCTTTTAGATCTGACTGGGAAGATTTAGAAGATACGACTGGTTGCGAGTTTCCAGTGACACTCTCGCCAATTAAAGAGGAAGTAAAAAAGAAACGCCGGTAGGTATAATATTACATAGACCTAAGACAGAACCAGGATGGTAAAATAAAAGCCTGAGCATAAGGTTGTGTGTTGTTTAACCGGGTGGTAGGGTGCTTGTATCAACAATGTCGGCAGCTTCTTTTTCGACCTCATCAGCAGGCGAGGTCAAAGGAGAACGAGGCAGGGCCATGAGACCAGTTCGAGTAGACTCGAGGATACCAAAAGGCGAGATAAGCTTAAGGAACGAGTTGATACGGCTGGGTTTCGCGGAGCTAATGATAGAAAGTTAGTCATCAGACCAGTTTCGCTTGTTCCGCCTACTACAATTGAATGGAGGGCTCAGCTTACAGCTCAACAATGCAGTTGTTGGTACTAATATCCAGCACCTTTCCTCCGAACTGATGTGTCAGATGAGTAATAGCCTCCAAGTGCTCATGCTTATGTCGAAGTGCCTCACTGGCGGCCAGTCTGTTTGGATGATAGTCGGCAATTTCAGACAGTGACCCGTCCACCTTGTGCATTTCTCGATGCTGAGCCTCTTCGGAGGACGGGTTATTGGTATCACTCTCGGGGGTAGACATTTCCTGGTGATGCTGAAGCAGCTCCTCAAAGACTTCGGGTCCCAGGATGCTGACCTTTGCCAACAGCAGCTCCCGCTGGACGAGGGCAGAGTCTGTGTAGTCTAGGACAGCCCAGACAGGGACAAGGTCGTCCAGCTGGCGGCGAGCCTGCTCAACAACACCGTCCAAGCCGCGCAACACGATGGTCATTCTCGACAGGTCCTCAACTTCGGTATTACATACAACAAGACTGTCGATGTTGAACCCTCGCGCCGCTAGGATCCCGGAAATGCGAGACAGCACGCCGGGTTCGTTCTGTACAAGGCAGTTGAGTACATGGCGCTTCGGAGGCTTGGTCGACGGAACAGGGGTCTCGTAAAGAATAGAGGACACTGCGGCAGGAGCAGACCATTGCGGCGATGTGTCAGAGACGGGCAGCGGAGGAGGGGAGCGCCTGTGAAGAGCCTTGTATGCGAGGGCAGACGTTGAGCTGGATGACAGTCTGATCTGCTGCTGCTGTGGGTGGTATCTCTGGTGATGATGATAGCTCTTTAAGTTCAGACGCTGGCATGGATTCTCGCCTGCAATCCATGCCCGCCGCAATTGGCCGCGACAGAGAGCTTTAGAGGCCATCGAGTTGTTGCTGGACAGATCAGCGAAATCCCACCCGTTCTCCAGGAGGAGCGAGAGACCCTTTTATCTCCTTCGCTTCGCCTTTTTCTGAGTCAGGCAGCTTGTGAGTAATAATAACGATATAATAATAATAGTTCGAATATCCATTTTATTTCTTTTCTTTTTTTATTTTGCCGAGAGTGATCATGTGATGATGACTAAGAGCCGAGATCGGAGAAAAGAAGCTTGGCCTTTTTAGGACTAGCGTTAACATCATGTGATACTGCACGTGATGTGTATGACTAATCTGATCGGTCGACCAAAGCCAAAAAAAAAAAAACATCCAAGCTTTGATCGCGAGAGATGGAATTGATGAGAGAGGAAAGGAAGAAGTCGTTTCGCAGGAGAGAAGAAGAGCCTCGCTTGCAACCTACTGGACCGTTTATACCTTTTGCCTAGCTCTGACCGTCGAAATAGCCAGAATGTCTGATAGCGACAGGCGAACTAAACGCTCTCGGTTTGACCAAACTGAGCCTGAACCAAAACGCCAGTCTCGATTTGATAGACGCTCGCGCTCCCCGTCTTCTCGAGCTTCAGAGCCTGTGCGGGATCGTAGCCCGATAAACCGTCGATCCAGCCCGGGTTCAGAGGATGCGAGCAAGCCTGCCACTCCCTCGGACCCGGCAGCCGCTGCTGGTGAGTTCCATCTGATATTGGCCCCGTTCGTTACATGAGATATATATGGTGTATTGGAAGCTGGATAACTAACCGTCATGATTGTGATTCGATAGCTGCCGCAGCCGCCAGAATAAAGGAGCAGATACAAGCAAGACAGGGTTATCAGCCATCCTCCACTCCGCCAGGACACTCGGTATGTTCAAGTGGTTGTACCTTTGCATCCCCTGTTTGGCTGATGATTGGCTTAGGTTTCTAGCCCTTCTACAAAGGCATCGTCCTCGGTCGCTCATATAAATGGTGAAGTTTACATGGCAGATGGCGATTACATCAAGGACATCGAAGTCAACGATCTCCGAAACAGATATACTATTACGAAAAGCACTACTCAAAAGATGGTAAATATCTCTACAATATATCCGCTGATATTCCCAGGCGCTTGTGTGGCTCAAGATATTATATTCCCCCGGGACTAACTCCAAGTATGGGGCGAGGCATTACCAGCTACTCGCTGGGGGATGTATTCTCACTTTCTATCATGATTGATCTTTGATCAGCACGTCGTTGCGTCAACTTTTGTGATGATGGATGAAGCTTACCCACAATTCTTCATAGCACCTAACTCCCGCTATATTGCATCTGCTGACCTCCGCTGCGTGATTTAGATTAAAGAAGAAACTGGCGCCGGTACGACAGTTCTCCTCCCACCCCGTTTTGCATTCTAGAAACAAACTTGTTGATTAAGAGAATATGCTCATTATTTTTTTAAAAAGATGTCACCACTAGAGGAAATTATCTTCCGGACAAAAGTATGGCAACCCCTTCGGTAAGTCCTCGATAGTATACCCCTTGTTTCCTCTTAACACTTTATATATGACCAAAAATCTAACTTTACTTTGTTAGAATCCGCCACTTTACTTGCATGTTACTAGCAGAACAAGAGAGGGCCTGGATAAAGCCATCAAAAAAATTGAAGAGCTCATGAAGCAGGAGCTCCCCGCTCTGGTTGATGAGCGGAGATTCCGCCGAAGGGAACCACCAGAGCGCGTTGAGAGAGATGAATTTGGTAGGGTAAGTTGGACACTATTGTAGCTAATATTACTCTCCCGACTCAAACGCTAACAATGGTATGTAGCCAAAATGGCCCGAAGAACGCATTCCAATTGACCTGGAACCCATCCCTGGCTTTAATTTGCGCGCGCAAGTTGTTGGCCAGGGAGGTCAATACGTTAAGCACATCCAGCAGAAAACTCACTGCCGTGTCCAGATCAAGGGCCGCGGATCGGGATTCAAGGAACACGGCACTAACCAAGAAAGCGATGAACCAATGTATTTGCATGTCGCGTAAGTTTTGCTAACGGTCTCTATTATCCCATTGTTCTTGTTCTGACATCTTCCTAGTGGACCAGACCCTAATGAAGTCCAAAACGCCAAAGCCTTGTGTGAGGATTTACTCAGCAATGTCAAGGAGCAATATGAGAAATTCAAAGAAAATCCACCACCACAACGAGGCTACCACGGTGGCGGAGGTTATGGTCATCGCGATCGCCATCAATATGGCATGGGCTATTCCTCTGGAGGCGGTCATCATGGCGGCGGAGGATATAACAATCATTCCTCCCCTCAAACACCATCGGGGATGAGCCCACAGTCTGGCCCTGGAGCAACGCCTACTCCATCTGCAGGTGGCACTCAGTCGGATTATAGCTCTCAGTATGCCCAATACTATGGCGGCCAAGACCCCTATGCTGCGTATGGAGGATATCAAAATTACGTTGCTTATTATCAATATTACCAACAGGCTGCACAACAGCAGCAGCAGCAGCAACAACAACAACAACAACAAGCTGGATCTACCGCACCTCCACCACCTCCTGAGTCCGCCGCCCCCCCGCCCCCTCCACCTCCACCTTCCTCAGAAACACCCCCTCCTCCACCACCGCCTCCTTCTGGCGGGTATAATTCAGTAAGTTTTGTTCAGCGATCTTGATTGATGCGAACTTACTCGCTAATGCTACCTTCTAGGTTCCGCCGCCACCAGGTCTCTAGCTACACTGTTCATTCTAGATAGGTATCAGGAATCTGCTGAAGTATAATAAAATTGATTATCGCACCTTTGGGACAATATGAAATGTCAGAATGCAAACAATGTTCCAATTTTCCATTTGGACAGCAGGCCACGTTTCGAAGCCAGCATTTGTTTTGCAGATATCTTTAAGCAAAAGGTTTAGTATTCAAATAAACATAATACCAATACCCAACTTTTCGTCACCTCGCAGCGGATGAGGTAATTTTTTGATACGGTAGATTTAATATATGTCCTGGTTCTTAGGAGAGTATATGTGTACTCAGTATGGAAGGGATACCTTGCGCCTTCCTCTATCAAACTTCTTTGAGTTCGCTACCCTGTAGCACATAGATTATAGAACTTATAAACGAAGTAAGCCTAAAAAGCAAGTCAGGAACTCAGGCGTATAAAATTGAGAAAGTGTACAATAGTATACCTAGATCCTGATATATTTTTACTTATTGACATTGACCGTCTTTAACCTGACTACTGTCGAGCCTGCCGCCCCACATTTCCAAGACTTGTTCCCTATAATACATTTTATATAGATCAGAGTGATGTGCCTTATGTGCAAGGTCATGTTCTAAGAGGACAGTTGCAAATAGCCGCCTCCTACGCAAAAAATAATGAAATAACTCCAAGTTACCATGGGAGCATATCGACCAGGTAGTTAGTCTCACGTCTGGCTAGGTACGATTCCATAAAATGCAATAGATTCATCTTGGTGTAGACGGCGTCTTCCCCTTCTTCATTCTCGCACAGCTGGTTGGCGCTTTTCAACTCGACCATTTTCCTCTTTGCCAAAACAACACCGCCCTCTTTGCAGTGGTCGCATGCATAGTCGCACACAGCAAGGCTCTTTGGTTTTGACTCAGATGATCCGGACGCAATTTGAGATAGTTGGGGTCTATCTCGAGCAAGTTCCAATTCAAGGTCATCTGAAAACTCTCGAATCATGGCATGTCTGCACCGATCTGTTGTTTCACAATATTTAACAACTTTTGCAAAACTTCTTAGAATAGCTTCTGTATTTTGAGCTTTTGCTTTTTCCCGGGCTTTAAGCTCGACAGCGGTGAGGTGTTCAAACGTCCTTTTACTTGTCAACCGGACTGTTTCATTCGCGAAGTCTCCCGTTTGGCGGATACGATCGATTATTCTGACACATTCAGACGGGTTGTAATAGACGAGAGAAATGGCCGCACAACCGTCTCTACCAGCACGCCCAGATTCTTGCACAAAGCTTTCGAAGGTACGCGGCGGAGTCCAGTGTACAACAAAGCGCACGTTAGGATTATCTATGCCCATTCCGAATGCGTTCGTAGCAACAATAATGTAGAAAGCCGGGGGTGTAGATTTCTGATTTCGTGTATCAGCTATCTTGGCTGGATGTTTAGGTGGTATTGCATTCTTATGAGGTGCCGCCCACATTGCTTGAATCCTCTCCCTTTCTGTAGGTGCAAGGCCGGCATGGTAAGAAACAGCTTTTATATTGAAATTCGAGTATGAGCTTAGAATGCTGGCGATAGCGCAGCACAGTGCTCTCAGCGGCACATATATGATCCCATACATTGGGGGAGGAACCGGAGAACTTGCACTCATTTCACCCTGTACGTCATTGGTTAGCCGTGATAACCTGGACAGACGACGATGATGTATTCCTTTTAGCCAGGATATCAGGTGGTCTATTTGGTTATCTTCAGGCACCGTTAAATCATAGGCGCATTCCGGGAGATATTTCACTTCATAGTGAATATTTGGTCTGGCCGATGATGTACTAAATTTCTTTAAAGTGCTTGTATCCAGTCCAAGAAGGGTAAATATGTCATGACGAACACGAGCTGTTGCAGTAGCTGTCAGAGCAGTCATGGGTACGATAGGGTCCTTTAGTTCGCGTCTGAACCAGGAAAGGGCCTTATATGCAGGTCGAAAGTCATGGCCCCATTCGCTAACACAATGAGCCTCATCAATTGCAACCCTTGTGAGCTCCCCTTGTTGATGTACCGTTGAAATACTTCGCCTGAATGTTTCAGTCTGACAAAATTCTGGAGTGACATATAAAAGGCGAGTCACTGGATGTCCTGACAGAATGTCCGCAAGGATCTCCTTGCGTTTGGATCCTGGGGTTGTAGAATTGATAGTTGCGACTGGTATTGCTCTTGCCTCAAGACTCGCAACTTGGTCCACCTAGGCAGCGTTAGAAGTGAGATATTTGCCTAGGATTATCCGAGGATCTTTATAATACAGCTTACCATCAACGATAAGAGCGGTGAAACCACAACAGTGACTTTAAATGACGCTTAGCTACCCTACCTAGACGAAAATCTGGAAGATGGGGGATTAGCTAACCTCCGTGAGCAACTACCGCTGGTAGTTGGAAACACAGGCTTTTGCCAAAAGACGTTGCGGCCTGAAGAAATACATCATGTCCTTCGATGGCAGCCTGGATAACCTCGCGTTGAAGGGGCCTGGTAGTAGGTCAGGACTGGTATTTATATAACATCATGAAGTACTATCTACTTACCTAAACGACTTTTTCCCGAAGACTCGACGGAGCGTGAAGTCAATATCAATAGGCTGGCGACTCATCCCGCTGCCATTGCATCTAAAGTTGCTGTAGCTCCGAGTTTGATATCCTGCCTGAGATAGTTTACATAAATGATCCCGCAAACTTTCTGATTATCGGTAATAAGATCGAGATTTCACGTGATATTAAATTATTGGAAGTATTGGTGGAGTTCTAATTATAAGCGCGCGGTTAATTTGAACCTGATAGGGCATAACGCGATAATATATACAATTCTCTGGGTGGTTGTTATCTAAGGAAACGGCTCATTAGGGGCTTATGGATAATATATACTATACAACATGGTATAATGAGGTATTGAGACAATATCTTCCTAAGAACCATAGTAAAATTTCATTCAGTGACATCGGGGCGGTACAAGTTCTCGTAGAACTGCCCGCACTGCATCAATATCTCTCTGCTTCAAATTTCCTTGCCATAATTGATCAATCTGCTCCCATACTCCAAGAACAGCAGACCTTCCACCGCAGGTAAAGAAGGCGCGGAGGCATGCAATGATGACCGTTCGCCCGAGATAGACGCTATTTTCGTATTTCCACTCGTCCTCGAGTTCTTCGCGAGCGTCATTAAACGTGCCGTAGAAGATTCTATTTGCTTCTTCCTTAAATTCCTCCTCGGCTTCTTCCATTTCCTCCGCCGTTGCTTGGGTTTCTTGTTCTTTGCCTTCAACGAAGGATGTTTCAGTCGACCAGGCAAATTTGGCCTTTCTGTTTACAGTGCGTGGTTTTGTCTGAATAGACGCATCATAATCACGCACGGCACGAAGAAAGGAGAGCCAGGCACGCTGTAGGCGAGGATACGTCCATCTGGTGTTCTTCTTTGAACCATGGATAGCAAACCCCTGAAATAACAGGATATAGACCATACCGTGAGAGGGAATTGACAGGGTGCCTTCCATCTCACTCAAAAGAGATAGAAAACGGCCTAAATCACCCGTAACATGTGCGTGGTAGGAAAGAAGTATGTGAAAAGTCTTTGCATCTGGTGTCAAAGGCATAGCAGCTTGAAGCGCCCGATGATGATCCGGAAGCTTGTCATGGAGATAAGATGTCATTCCAAGAACCCTCCCAAGCCGTTTACTGGCTTTACGGTATGCAGAGTAGTCTTGAGAGGGCAGCGGATACATGACAGCCTTCTCACTTGCATTCCTTTTGAGTTTCTCGTGGGCTTCCTTCATCCTTTCATACATGATTTCGGCAAGCTTAGCTTCCCCAGAGCGAATGAGTGACGCAATCACGCAATTCAAAACCACGGTGTCCACAACTTCACCGGCTTTGATAAAATCATCGTATGCTCGACGGACCCCTCGGGCGTTCCCCTTTAAGCCATTGAAAAATATTTGCGCAACCCTACCAAACCGGGAGAACTTGGCTTTTCGCTTCTTCATGTCCGCTATAATCCTTTCTGCTACGCGAAACTGCCCGGATTTTATGGCCAGGTCAAAGAGAATGTTGAAGGCAACGCTGGAGCTCGATATATTGCCTTCATGTTCCATTCTCCGCCATACGCCAATAGCAGCGTCAAGATCCTCCCGTTTCACAGTAGATGCAGATTTTCCTGCGAGATAAATCGCTGCAGTCCAGAGAGATGGAGACATTTCAAGGGAGGCATCACACATATCATCAACCAAAGTAAGGTAGTAGAAAACGCCCGTTCGACCCTTACGTTCAGGTTTCGCAAATCGATGTAATAGTTTACCCCTTGTCCTTGAGCTAAGGTAGGAAACTCCTGGTGAAGGAATCCGTCTGTAAGCTGCAAAAAGCTCTTGGTCACTGCAGTCCTCTTGGTTGAGAAGAGAGAGAAGGTGGGAAACCCCATTGGCGTCTAGGTCGTCATTCCCGGCTTGTTCGCATGGCCGAGATGGCACCAAGACTTCCCTCTGTGGGTTTGATAGCACAACCTTTAGACTTGTTGTTCCTTCAGCTTTCCCAAGAACACCCAGGTATAGCCCAAAAAGCAACTTTGACTCCTCAGTATTAGCGTGCTTTGCTCTATTGTAGGTTAAATTATCCACGTTAAACTCTCGCGGAAGGGTGCCCTTTGACTGTAGGCCGTGTTTAGGTCCCTTAACTATCACCGCAGGGTTCCTCTTGTCTGAGCGATAGTCACCTTCTCGTATATATTTCGGCCGTTTCCGCTTGTTATTTCGCTGCTCGTCTGTTTCTGGACGCGGCGTGTCATTGTATTCGCTTCTATGATCGGTTGATTCTGTACGTAAGGGGATGTTCAGGATAGTCTGTAGCCTGATGGCTGTCATAGGAAGAAACGGTCGGGGCATCCGGGTTGACGACGTGCTTCTGTATGGTGCATGCCTTTTGCAGAATCCCGCTGCAACCAGACACCTTATAAAACTTTCTGTGACAAGAATGCTGTTGGTCCATACAGGAAGAGTTGACAGCGGCCGCCGCATCATACCGGGGCGATTTACTTGCGAAACTCTCAAAATATTAGTTCGCAGGCGACTGCGACCCACGTTAATGATATTCTGGGCGCTTGCTGGCCCTTCCAAGCTTCTATACAGAGACATGAGATAGCTGACATGGTGTCATTGATTCCAAGTGCTGCGGGTAGGGGAGTTATGCGCAGGTATAGTCGAATATCAGATATTGTAGCGCCTGTTCTACCAATAGGAGAAGTAAAAAAATAGAATCAAGCGAAAAGAGAAGGAAAAACCAAGGGGTTCCAGCCGAAGACAAGGGAAATCAAAGGAAGATGTGAAAGATTGATTCAGCATTTGTATTTGAACGGCGTCAAATTTAATATTCAATTTTTGCTTACGCCGAAGAGGCCTGAACGCTGATTGGCCAAACGAGGCCTTTTGAGAGTTCCTCGCAAATTTCTCACCAGCAGGAGAACCAAATCGTTCCAGCGGATATCTATAGCTGCAGCGCTGGAGTTTCCCGGAGTCTTCCACTGTGTTTCATCTGTTCTGTCTACGTGAAAAGAGCGACTGCCTCTCAATTGTTTGCCTGTTGAGACTCTTCCTCAGCCATGGGAAAGCTCAACTTCACGGCTCTCCAGGTCCGGAGGACGGCCATTGCACAGCAAAGGGCCGGGAAAACCCCAAAACTACCATGCTGGATTGATATTATGGAGACAATCCCCCCATCGAGCGTGTTGGTGCGAAACCTACCACAACAGCATCCTCTTACCAGAGAGAGAATGAAGACGCTACCTGGAAAGACGGAGCCCCGGACCGTCATCGAAACTCGTCCTACCCGCCGTACAAAATCTAAGAAACCCAGTCGCATGTTCCAACCGGTAAAAATGGAGTTCGAGGAAGACCAGCTACGAAGAGAATTTTATCGTGACCACCCGTGGGAACTTGCGCGGCCGAGAGTGGTATTGGAGAGCGACGGAAAGGACCACATGCGGTATAACTGGGAAAGCCTGCAACAGAACAGGAAACGTGTGGATGGAGAAAGGTATTTATTTACCCTAAAGCTCTTCAGCTCTACGGGACAGTGTTTTCCATTGTCGACTAACACTATAAACTTGCAGTGTTGTTCAGAGACAGTTGCATCTTCTCAATACGGTACCGGACATCACCAAGGAGCAAGCCTACGATATTGCTCGCCGTGAATTTTACAAACTTCGACTCCAAGAGGACGTTGAAAGGAGAATTGCTCAAGAGGAGGCAAGAGCAACCGGTGCGTACTTTAGCTTAGACGCAAACACTATCGGAATGGAGCTCGAGAACCAAGAGTACGACCGCTGGAAGAAGTGGGCAGAGACTGAGATTGTGCTGCAACAGAGCAGCAGGGCAGCTTTCGCTGGCACAGAGATTACAGAGGCAGAGGCTGAATCATCTATGGCCAGCAATGACCTGAGTGCCCCAGAATCCAAGTTACTGGAATCTATCAAACCACTTTAATAGGTGATGGCTAGATTTATGATACGATAGACGGCGGCAGGAGACGGTTTTGTATATTATCACTGTTACTCTTTACCTTCAGCTCGTCATTCCTTTTCTTTCCAATACTTTTCCTTCACGAGTCAAGCCCCCGAAGCAACTGCCACATAACTCCCTACCCCTCCCGTATTCTCGAACTCGTCTGTAGTTTCAACTATATCTTCGCTCCACCGTCACCGTTATTGAAACCGCGTCCAGTTTCATTGCGCCGGATCTCTTCTCGTCGGGGAACTTCCCCACGTCATATAGTTCTCGACGCCCTCTAACAGACGCAGGGCAGCATCAGTTTCGTCTCACCAGCTCGCATAAAAAAAGACGGTTCTTCAGCGCGAGAAGGAAAAAGAAAAAGGGCGGCGGCCTCGTCGTTTACTGTTGAATCCAGGCTTGTTGTCTCCTGCTTCGTTTCTTCCACAGCGAGAAAAAAAAATATCACCTCGAACGCTGCTCATCCTCACGTGATGTGTACGTTTCATCTTGCGCCAGAGACACGACGACGGCGACGTTGATGACAAGCCACCAAACGAGCAGCCAAAGCAGTCCAGACGGCCTCGAGGGCGGTTTAAAAGGCCGCTTGTGCTGTGAATAGACGGTCTGGAGCCGGCCAGCATGACGAGAGACGTTGATCAAGCCCACCATCCGACTCCCTTTCTGGCGAATGGTCATACGAGCCTGGCCGTCTCCCACTACGCCCACCAGCGCCTCCGGATTCTCGCCCTTAAAAAGCTGGAGAGCGAACTTCTCGCGATCGGTCTCGTATACCTATACCCGCCTCTCCCTCCTGAATCCAAGAGTACCGCCGAATTCCCATTCTTGAGCTCATTTCGCGGAAATAGAGAGTGGCTACCCGGAGCACCGTGCAACACACTCAAAGAACGATACTGGAAGGCTACTTAAACGATGTTTCATTCTTGTTGGCTCTCAAGATTCCTGGTGGAATTCAATATAAATTGAATCGCTTTTTAAAATCCCTGGATACGATTTTTACATTCTCGTGAATTGCCAGTTGCTGGCCAACCGGGAATTCCCTCTCCTTCGTACCTTATCATATACAATGAGTCGAATGGATGACACAGTGCGGCCGCATCGGCCTCACAGGACAGATACATCAAACGAAATAAAGGAACCGTATGCCAGAACAGGTTCCCCGAATAATGGCAACTCCAGCCGTGACGAAGTCTCTACAAGACCTCATAAACCAGCGCCCTCAAAGCTCCTGGCCGAAGACCTGATAATAGAGCTTGCCCAGAGAGCCGTGGATAGCGGGATCCAGGACACAAAACGCTCATTAGCTGGAAGTGAGGCTGTAGAAGGTGTTGTTCGGCCAAAACTTACAATTGACCTGGGCCACGCGAACATTGCTCGTGTCCCAGAAGCGGTGGTCAATATCATAAAGGATGAGGTTGCCAGGTAAGACTATTTGTTCCGTTGAGAAATCGGGCCGTTACGGGATGGACTTTCTGTCTCTACCCGCTATGCTATGTTCCGGTTGCATAAGTAGCAGATTGTTAACAAAAGAAAAATACCTTTCAGGTTATCACTCTCGAATAATCACATTGACCGCATTCCAAGCCGTTTCTCAGAATGTATCCATCTTCGATACCTCAATATCCGAGCAAATAATTTTACAGAATTCCCGCGAGTGGTACGTCCGACAGTTTTCTTTACTTTTTCTTCTGCCACCTCCAAGTACTGACATTTCCTAGGTTTACAGTCTCACGTTCCTGGAAATCCTCGACCTAAGCCGGAACAAAATCACAAAATTGCCTGAGGAAGTCCGCAATTTGTCTTCATTGCGTGTTTTTTCTATAATGCAGAATTTCCTGGAAGACCTCCCCAGCCAACTTGCGGACATGAGTAAATTACAGGTTATCAAGGTTTCCGGAAACCCGCTTAATAGTTCCTTGAAAGCCGTTCTGGAACTCAGGGAAGCGGATGTCAACCATCTTGAGATGGCGGATAATGAAAAAGACAGTGCAATTACCACGGAACTAAAGAGATTTTTGAAAAGCAGACGAGCTGCGGCATCCCCTGAACCCGAATATCATGACCAAAAGTAAGTGTATATTCTTTCTGGTTGAGTTAACACCCATTGAGGTCCTTCTCTTAATAACAGATACACTCAGTGAAACAACGGAACCACCTAGACCACCAAAGAGAGGCAACCGCTTTCCAGTGATACCCAGGTCTAACGGAACAGACTCTACGTCTGGCTCCAGATCTCCCTCATTATCAAGACCACCACCGATACCCACAAGATCACACCACAGAATGGCATCCGGTCAAAGTGGACTCATCCATCGTTCAAACACTTTGGCAAGCGTCAGTGAACGCAACCGTAGCAACAGTGAAGGCTATATCGCTGGCTCAGGAACATCACGCAACAAGAGGATGGGACTGATCAGCAGGAAAAACACGGATCTTGGCACCCTCGACGAGATGCGCCCGTATCGTAACAGCCATCTACGTGGCCTAAGCCATGGCTCCCTTCTTCGATCCCAACGTGGGGGCATGCAGAATGATGGCAGCAACTCTTCGAGCCCGAGCAGTCCAATGGACCGGAGGCGCTTGAAAGACGGATTTGTTCACAGGCTTTCAAGCCTCCCCGAGCAGAGGGTAAAAACTACCACTAAAAACCCAGTGGTCAATTCTGCAAGGAGCGTGCTCTACGCACTTTATCAGATTCATCCTCACATCTCCTCTTTGATCAATGTTATCAAGGCAGAAGAGTACAGGCGAAGCAGCCTTGAAATAGTTTTTTATAATGCGACAACACACCTTGATCAATTGAACGAAGCATTACAAAACATTGGTGACGCAGATTTGCAGGACAAAGAGGTTGCCAAAAGAGTTACCGAATCCGTCAAGCAGGAGTGTGCAACTTGCATCACGGCCTATACTCACGTTGGGACCCAACTTCGTGCCAACGTTGCCAAAGCTGTGGCCTTGAGCGACCCGAAATATATTCGGACACTCCTCCTAATGATATACGGCAGTTTGATCGAGCTTCGTAATGCCTACGCTGTTTTCAACGTGAAACCGAAACCCCGACGATCCAAGATGGCCAAGAAACTATCCATCACGACCACAAACCAACCGATGAGCAAGTTTATACCCGAGCGGGAATCGGAACCATCTGTTACGCCGACAAGGGAGAGGCCTCCAACTTCTCGGCGGCTACGAAGCGAAACCACTGTGCATCTCCCACCCATTGCCCCGTTCCCTACCGCCTTGCCGCCATTCACTCCACATCCACACGGTCATCCATCTCACTCGACCCATCCAACGGCTCCGCCGCTCACCATTGGAGGTAGAAGCCGTTCAAGCAGTCGATCGAATGCATTTTTGCATTCGTCAGGTACCTCATCTATTGCAAACACTCCACGGTCAGGAGAATCCTTCAACTTGCTCCAGACCCCAGTGAACAACAGGATTAATCCTGTCACTGGCCTAGATGAAATTGAAGAAGATCGTATATTCGAGAAAATTTTTATTCAACTCTCGTCGGCATATAAGGCTACACTCCAAGCCGTTCCCTTGGCTGCGCAACAGTTTTCCCAGTGCCTCAAAGCCGCTGAAGAATCCAGGGCTCCCCAGCATCTTCGAAACCTGTGCCGAAAATTACTTGTTCGCTGTCGTTCGTGTGTAGATGTTGCTGATGCACTGGACAACCGACTGTCCAACATGAAACTCAAAGAGCCCGGCGGCAATCTACGAAACCAACGTGAATTCTGGCATCTTTGCAAAACATTCATCCAAACTTTTGTCGAGCTAGTTCTTGATATTCGAGAAGCCAAAACTTTCTGTCTACTTCCTTCCGAGATTGTTGCTACTCTTCGAATAGTACAGAAGACAATAAGGGAAGCTGGACGCTTGATCGATACCTCTCCTTGGTCGTATCTTGCCGAGCTTCATACCTCGAATCCCTCCAATGCTGTTTCACAACCCCAGCCTAATGGCCACCTTCATTATTCAAACTCTTCCACGTCAATTGCATCGCAATCCGGCCTGGTCAATGGATCTTCCCCGCAGTCAGCCACCGTTCCAGCTACACCTTTGAGCGCTGCACTTGGCCCGGCAGCACAAGCCACTGTCCCTTCAACGACTACCTCTTCAAACACTTCCAATACATCTGGTGATCGCATGTTTGCTGGAGATGTCTTCCAACGGGCCGACCTCCTGCTCTCCATGGCCCCTTCTGCGCCATTATTTTATCGCCGCTAGGATCTATACTCATAGATCTCAGGTTACTATATCACGATCTCCCTCAGAATGCGCCTTGATGTCCGCGCAGCCCCAAACAGCATTCGAAGCTCTATATCTCGTATAGAACTAACTTATAGTATTTCTATAGTTTTCTTTATCACTAACTGCATATTATTTCCCACGACGAACAAGCATTCTCAAACTGTCAGTCCTATTTTACTGTTCCGAGGTTATATTTGGGAATTTTTCATTTTTACTCTTTTTTTAGGGGGGGATAACGGTGTTGATAGCATGGTGAAACACAAAACGGATTGCAAGCGCTACTGATTATTTGCCATTTATTTTTGGCCTATCATTTAGGAGAAAAGGGGTGTCCCGGTGATATTGCACAGCGAGTTACGCGGTTGACATTTTCATGTTTTGCTATTTCTCTTTACGTGCTGTTTCTGACTTCTTTTCTTCTATATGTTTATGGATATGATGACGGATCATAATGTTTAAACTGATGATACTCTCCTTTCCTTACTACCCCCACCCTGTTTCTTGTTGCCATCTGGAAGGGAACCAGTCATGATTGATGGATAGCACTGAACGTGGGATCCACACACGCGAGGAAACGACAGCCAACAGCTTAGCACCGGTCAGGCGCTGTTGATGCCATGGCCAAATAAATATTATTGCCACATGTTCCCGGATCCAAACCTGCATCGCATACTGGGTATTAGTGGTCGAAGTAACCGTATTATTGATTGTGCATTAGTTCTCGTATATGCGAGAAGTAATATATTTGGAAGTTTGGATTGTTTGCTCTTGATGTAGCTGAGTTGTAGAATGGACGGAGCAATTAAAAAGCGCGATAAGTGCATACATCGGCCAGCTGCAGCCCCTTACTCCATTCTTACACCTTTGACAACATGGATTCCGAATAACTATATCCAATGCAATATGACTAGACTCGGGCCTTATATATTTCACCTTTTATTGGATATAGATGTCGGTGCCAACACGGCCTCTCAAAGACTACGGTGACTATCACGATCTACAACAGTTATCCTAGCGAACTACCGAGGTGCCCACTCATTGGGTTGCAGTCAATCCTACCAATCCTACAAAAATAATTATTCCCTAAAACCCATTCAAGTTCACTGCCTCAAAACAACTTCTTTTACATAGCTGATTACCTCCCTTGGGAGATCGGCGGGTAGAAAATGTCCTCCTTCAAAGAACAAATAATAGCTGAGCCCTCGTTCCTCATTCCACAATCCAACGGCCTTATCTTTCTGTCTACCAAATTCGAAATGGAGAGAATCCTGGAATCCTTGGGCTCCATTCCAAGTCATGTTTTGAATGGTGATTTCAGTACCAACATGGTTAATGAGCATATCTAAACGTCCCTGATAGATATGAACAGGCAATTTATGAGTTGTAAGAAGATCCGGAAGAATTTCGAAAGACGGAGGAACCGGTCGGTTTGCTGGTGCCATTAGGGTCTCGAGAATCTTGGGATTGCATGACTGGAAAGGTCGTAATGGGTCCGTTGGATGCATCAGGTTTAATGCGATTTGTACATCTGGTCGGCTGAAGTATACCTCGAGTGTAGAAGTGGGATTCATAAAATTGCAGCCATAATTGATATTATATATGCTGAAGCAGTTCTGAGAGCTCATGTAGTCTGCCATAGTTTCAAATACTGCGCAATGGCCATAACAAGTCGAGTTGAGTATGGACGATTTTATTTTTTCAGGGGTATCCGGGTGGATGTTGCATGACCCCAGGCTTTCGTCGACTACACCCTTTTGTAACATATTGCTTATCCCGGTGCTGTTCGCAGATCCAGATCTTCCAGGTAGATGAAAGGGGCCGCTAGGGGGGTAGACTTTTGCACGTTGACGAATTATGTCAAATCCACAAGCATGGTCACCAAACGAGATTGCGTTCATGATATCCGGTGGTATCCGCAGTTTTGACGCATACTCTTCAAGAAACCCTACCATCCCAAGGGAGGACATTCCAGTGTTAGGGCCGATAGTTCCATCACCAATGGCTATCGACACTAAGTTCACTGGTAGTTCATTTTTGCGTTTCACGATCTCGCTGGCAATATATGGGATATATATGCCTGCATAGGATTCACCCACAATGTGCACTTTTTTCGCGCGGAGTATATTATCAAATATTGCGTCAAATGACGCCAGCCAACTGTAAAGGTTTGATATCACTTCCTTGTTCGAGGTAACCGGAACTTTTTCAGATGCAAAACCAGTTCCCACAGGTTGGTCGATGTATAGTACATGGCCAAGTTTGGTCCATGAGTAAGGATTTCTCTCAGGCGTGGTGGAGTTACCCATGAATCTCAAAGGGCCGTTCTCAAGGAAGGCTCCAACGAGTGATGAACAGCCTGGGCCTCCATTCAACCATACTATGAATAGCAAAGAGTTTAGAGGTCGCCTGATCAGAACAGAAAAACATAGTCTTACTTATGAGATTATCATCGTAGGCTTTGTCTTCGGCTGAGAAGAGCCAAAAGAAGAGAGAGTTTCCCTCGGGGGTTCCAGGGATGTTAAGCCTGCCAGCCCAGTTCTTGGGTATTTCTGGAGCGTCTGGCAACTGTCTGGTTTCAAAGGCAGACTTTCCAGGTAAGGAGGTAGCGGTAGTATAACCCTTCGTAGATGGCGCAGCGCGTGCCAGTGAGATTATAGGCAATAAAATTGCTACATGCATGATTAGCCACATATTGTGTGGAAGTGATAACAAACCGTTGACAGATGGTGTAAATAGTAAGCTTTTTTTTAAAAAAAAAAAAAAAATAAATAAATAAATAAAAATAAATAAATAAATAAATAGATAAAAATGCGTAAGGAAAGGTCCGCTCCAGCAAGTGAAAAGGTAATTTTTATTAAAGAGCGATTGTAGATGGTATATGGATATCAGAATTATAAGCCATTACCAGGGTGCAAATTGTAAGAGAAAATGTAAGGATATTTATATAACTATATTTCAAATGTGTCCATTCCGCTAGATCGCCAATGAATCAACATAAGCGTGTAGTTGTGGGTAGTACTTCGCATTTCGATATTCGATCCTAGTGGAGCTGCGTTTGTTCAGTAAATTCCGCTTGGATTTCATCCGTTTCTCGTAGAAGAAAAGAAATGGAGGCAAATGAAAACTCTCAGTAACATTCATCTGCGGAGTACTCCGTATCTCGACGTAATTTCGAAGATTAATTTGTGTATTTGGATACACCAAATTCCACAGGCCCGTAAACAGGTGTATTAGGTACCGCGTTCACCCGTTGTCGTGAGAAAGTTGATGATTGACAAGGTTCCGTATCGTTCCACGGAACGAATCTTCAGGGGCAGGAGCTGCACGAATCGCATAGGTCTGTCCCCATGTTTCGCCATCAGAGGCAACATTAATATCGAACCTGATGAAAGACAAGCCGGCTGCAGGTAGTACAGACATGCTGCACAAAGGCGGAGTACAGTGGTCTGTCATGGCGCATCCGCTTTGTTTTCCACGGATTTATGGTCCCTATTGACCCCATCGAGGGACGACCCTGTCTAGGTGTATCGAGTAGTGATATCAATGCTGAGGGGAAACCCCCTAGCCGTAAGTCGACGGCGGATATACAACATTGCTGGCCGTGTTTGCAACGACTCCAGCCCACGACCGGTTAACCAACTAGCCAGCCAGCCACCGTTGGAGGCTACGAGCTAACTAGTTGAAAGTTAGGTAAGAGGGGAAAGGAAGAAACAGCACTGCTCCCCCGCTGGGGGCCATGAGTCGAAAGAAACGCCATCATCCCGTCTGCGCCCCGGCTGTCATAACTGCACCGTCGTTGTTTTCGCCCGCAGTTGATGAAGGCGACGGTTGAAGAAGCGCCGGCGACGCCCCAAACAAGGTTTGATTAACCCTAGGTTGCCCGATCGAGTTACCGCCTTCTTCTGCCATTCGTTAATATTAGAAACGTCAACTCGCGACTTCAACGTCTTCAATCTTCGTCTTCCTTCGACTCGCAGTACTCCCGTACGGAGTGTATATATATTTATATAATTACGAGGGACGCCGCGAAGCAGGACGATATGCGGGATAACGCCACACTAACATTAGTTATCTAAGTTGTTTGGCTGAAACGATGCGCTCGTCCAGCTATCCCGCGAAACCGGCATCGGTCACCGCTCTTTATGTTGAACCGCTATAGCCTGTGCTAGCTAACTAATCCTTGATTCATATGCTTTCCAGCGGTTTGAAAGTGAAGCGAAATAGCCCGTGGCATTCCTGCTTCTAAGCCCACGCTGTGATGGGTTCCCGAGTCTGGAGCTTACAGACTCCTCTAAGTCCCTGTTTGGGGACCCTGCCAGAGTGAACGGTTGCCCACCTTTGTGCGTTGTGTGGCTTGACAAGTAGCTGAAATGGGCGATTACCCCCCAGCACTTCCGTATGGATGCGCGCCCTGATACTGTCAGGCCTACATGTCTTGCATGCAGATGAGCGGCCAACTGCTCGGCTTTGGGGTACGATTACCCCCCAGATAGCCATGGACTACCCGAGAGTTGCAGATTCCCCAGGACGACAGCAGCAGAAGCCATCAGCCCCAAACCTTCTACCATTCCCTTGGACCTTGTTTTCACTTATTGATACAAGATCATGGGCAGTATCGTGAGGACCCCAAGGGACTTCTAGTGGGTTTTTATCACCCCCCTGGGCCAGACTACACCGGATCACAGAATTGTCACTGTGGTGACACCATAGGATAACAGTACTATCTGTGATACGGGCTCCAATCCTGACACGAAGGCTTTCCGTGAAGGAGCCCTGCCTCGTTACATCCAGGAATAGCCAGGGCAACCTTTTTCGCTCCAACATAATGTGATCTAGCTGAAACTGGCTCCCTCACGATGCATTTCGCATCCTCGCTTTTCTTGGAGACGCAAACAGAAGGCGGGAGGCGACTGGTTGCCCTCGTTTGCCAAAGTAAAATAAACAAAAGAAGGATTTTTAAATCCAAGGTGCATGCATGACTTGAAAATACCACTCATATTTCGGGCCCTCGCAAGCAGGAAGCGATTGGGAGAAGAGGCTGGAGAAAATGGAACTTCATTATCAGCTGTACTTTTCCAAGCGATCTCCGAAGCTGCCTGGCCATCAAATGCCTTGTGCTAGTCAGGCAGTGTGTAAGAAGAGGAATCCAGTGCGGATCAGCATGTCTGTGATATCACCTAGGCGGCAAACCGCATGATGCGGAAATCCATTTGAGGCTCGTTGCTGGGCATACCTCCCTCCTAGCTGGTGACAGGTGCTTCATATCCTTCTCTTGACTCAACTACCCTTCGTGGCTTGGATTCCGTCCATCTAATAATGGATCTGAATAGAACTCCAAGTGGCCTCACTCCCCTCTCACCAGGTCAGAGCTAACGTAATATTCAGAAATGAAAACAAGGCAACGAAGAGCCGCCGCTGCATCCAGACAGCAGCGAGAACAATTACGCATAAAAAACACAAAATGCCAGGCGAAGAAATCGATACTTTATCACTGTATGGAGCAAGATCCACCTCGTTGAAAAAAGTAGTTCCACCATCACGCAATTCGCCTGCAACCCTAACATGGGCTCAGGTAGCTCAATCATTTATTTCCCTGTTGATGGGAATTGCCTATCCTTTTCAACAATTCTACGCAGTGCCATTAGCTGGGAAAGAAAACCCTTTGTTAAATTTACGTGCATATCAGAGGCTGCAGCTGATTTGCTGGGGATTTCTCGTCATTTTTTTTTTTTTTTTTTTTTTTTGGCTCCAGCCAACCAGTCTAGTGCCTGTCGCCTCACTTTTTTGAATGCGAAGATCCCTTGTTAAACGGAAAGAAAGGGATATGGCGGAACCATGAATAAGCTCTAGGCAGCGTTTCGTTTTCAACTTTCGCCTCGTCCTATACAAAACTGCCAGCTCAATCGTGGGCAAAAAGATTAATGTCTTAAAACTCCTTTACTCTGTACTCCTGACCTCCTGCAGCAGCTCTACATGACCAAAGAGAGCCATCAAGGGCGCCAGCTTGCCAACTCCACACTGCTCAGCAATTCATCTTCGCACACAAATCCATTGCTGCCGTGAATCCCTTCCGACTTGAATCGTGGACTCATTGGTTCCTTGCCAGATTTCCTTCTCCTTTCTCTCGGCCCGCCGCCCAACCATACCTTCATACATACAATGCCCAAGTCTGCTTCGCTGTAAACTGCACTCGGTTCTTTTTGTTTCTTTTTTCTTCCCTACCTCTCTCCCCATTGAAAGCAAATTTCTCTTTGCTCGCCTGACTTCTCCTCTCACGTTGTCATTGCTCCCCCTCTGAAGAAGTGTCTTTTACGTCTTCTATTCCCTAGCTGATAGAGACGTCTCATTTTCGAAAACCCGATGAACGACGCACTCTAATTGCATCACTCATCGATACGGACATGAATAACAACACCATTTTCACTCTTCGAATGGTATTGACCCTAATAAATACTGCATCTTGACAAAAAAGAAAGGATTCATTTCTTTTTTACCTCTTCTCTCAACGAAAGCTATTCAAAAATCGGAGGGGTGAAGTTGGTTTTTGCGCGAGGGAAAGTGGTTCTATTGTTATCCATCTTTCTCAAACCTCTTCCTTTCTCCACTATCTCCCTGAACATTCTTTTTGAATCTTCCATCGCTTTTATCTTTTCTTTCTCCGGTTCTGTTTAATTGAGGAGGAAGGTGAAGGGTAAGGATGATGGATTCACCACATAAGGCAAACCCATCAAAGGCAAGGCCTCATGGGAAAGATGGTGAAGATTCGGGATACTGCCTATCCCACTCTACTTGGATGGATAATGATTCCCAAAATGTGCCCAAACAAGACTCGAGAGAGCAATCGAAAGCTTCTTCACACCACCATCACCACCGGCATAGTGGTGATTCTTCTATGAACAACCATGCAATCTCACAACACCCTTTGTCGCCACAATACAATGGTCTACGGTCCTCTCTTCCACCTCCATCTCCATCCCCGCCACCAAACCCTTTCCCATATCACCATCCTGAACTGCCCTATCCTTCTTTTGGGGAAGCTACTTCCCAGGGAAACCCGGCCGCTGAAGAAGCTAACGAAATCGAGCTTGAGAGAAACGTCGACAGCACAACTGCCGCCATGCTTGTCCAAATCCCCATGGACATGCAGCTTACATCACACCAAATCAAGATACTCCAAAAGGCGGAACGATTACCCCCAATACGTACAAGCACTCTCAGTGAGCTTGACTTGAACCACATCATGAGGAATATCAACTTGAGGATAGATGTCAACTTTGATCGTGAACTTCATTTTCAACCTATTGCAGGTGAGAAAGGCCACGAGAAGCGAAAGTTGGCGGAAGCTTATTGGGAGGCAATAGCACTGGAAATCTCTGTGCATAGCCATCATCCCACCAGCAGAAAGCAAAAGTCTGTCGATTCATGGGGACACAAGCGAACAACCAGCGACTCAGTGGGAGCTTTTGAGCCACGCTTACCGGCTATGCTTGAGACCTTAAAGGATGTCGTAAGCAGTCTAGTTCCGGAAAGAGATCAACAAAGCGTCATGCAAAATCTAGATGTTCCATTTCTTTTGCAACAAGTGCATAAAGGTGTACTGGATATGGTCAATCTTACGAAATGGCTTGCCACATTGTTGAAAACCCACTGCGCACCAATGAGAGATCCATGGGCTGATAGAATGGTCGCCGAGATTAGCGAAGGCTGTGAAACTGGTAATATATACAAAATGGTGGAGGGGCTCAGAACGATGTTTGGGACGCTAGAGTCTATGAAATTGGTATGTCCCCAAATTTTCCTCCACTGTATTTCCTGCAATACGTGCGAGAAGCTGAGTGAGCATCTTTCAGGATGTCGCGAATCATCAGATACGAGCATTCAGGGTGATTTTAATAGACGACACTGTCCGATTCCTACAAAGCGACTTGAAGAAAAGAATAGCAGCAAATGCTATAGACATTCAACGGGCAAGGAGATGGTATCTTAACCTTGGCCACCAACCGCTCTCCAAATCTCCATATTTACAACACGAACTAAGAGGAAGCTATGCTCCCATCACTCCCCTCTTCATCGGCCTTTTTTCTTTCCTGATGCCATTTGAACATCCAAAGAGACTTGAGGACATATTTGAATTTGAGGCCGATAGACTTTGGTTTATACGGGCTGATATACAGGACCTGATAGGGCTTAAAATATGTTCTCGCGTGTTTGAAATAGTTGCGAAAGAGCAGGGTCGGCATAGGCATAGTCCTTACTACCAGCAGGCAAAAGCTGCACTCCCATCTCGCATTTGCAGCATCCTCGACAACTGCTCTGATGGTATGTCTGCTGGATTCAATGCCCGCCATGTCAACACCAACTCTCCAACTACCAATCATAAATGGAAAAACAACATGGGCTTGGTCACGCTAGAGATTGCACAATGTATTTGTTCTCTGGAAGGTTACAGCAAGAGCAATACATTTCCCGACAGAAAGACTTTGGAGTACGTTGAGAAATGCCTCGACTCTTTCTTTTCGTCTCCAACTGGTCAATTTCGCGAATTCAACCTGTCGGTTCAGGGGGAACTTGAGGAGGCCACTTTTGGATATGTCAAAAGATACTTAACCATGACCCCCCTCGAGATATCCGAAGACCAACGCCCTAGAGAATACCCGGAGTCAACGAAATATGCCTACCCTCAGAGACTGCTACCAGATGTCGATGGCATAGCCAAACGTTTAGCTCATGTTGGGGTCCTACACTGGAGAGTATGGGCTCCAGTATTATACCTACGTGAGGGCCCTGGGATAGCATTTGCTCCTGGAAGCAATATCAGTACAATGTACGCGACGGAGTGACTTTCACCTAGATCTTGCGTTGATGATACCCTTCTTCTCTTCCGCTTGTTTCGATTGGTTTGATATACCCTCGATATCAATCAGCCATCTCTACAGACCCAAAGATATACCTGTTTCCTTTGTTCCCAGGTTTACTATAGACTTCCTTTGCTTGTTCATACTCTCTCAACTTCTTAATCATTCTGGGTAACGCGGTTCTGCCACGATATCATGTCGTTTCCTTTACTTTCCTTCGATTCTGCTCCTTGTTGTTTAGCCATTTGCCGTGGGAGCAAGGTGTGGGAGTTTCCATGTAGCCATTTCTTCCTTTTTCCTTCCTGTCTCGTTCTTCCCTTTGTTTTGTCTTTCCAGCGGCGGATTTCTCAGAATTCTAATTTGATAATTATGAGAGATATATGTATTATGAGGATATTGAAGGAAATGCAAGCTAAACAGTATATTCCCGATGGTAATACGTATATTCTAACGTTATCCATCGTGTGAGTTAAACACGAACTGTCCGTATATTAATTAGCTATGCTAGTAATTAGCTTTTTTAAGATCTTCAATAACTAAATCACCGAAGAATCAACCAGTACAAAATCACGGCCCGTTCTTCGATGAAACGAGTGATTCACGTAACAATACTCCCTCAGTCATAAAATATATGCCGCTCATGACAGCCGCCACATACCTCACTTAGCATCATTCTCTCAGGCTCCAGACCATGCCATCCATCATTTCCAAGTTGCACACCCTCAAAGTACGACAGCTGCAGAAGCTGGCACTGTCAATAGGAATATTATCATCTGGGACCAAATCAGACTTGGTCAATCGTCTATCTGAGACTTTACATACATACGACCATCAAGCGCGCGGCAAAAATGACAAGCTACAAACCCCAAACGGCCCAGGGCCGATGAGCATCTTGAGCATCGATATGGGAATTCGAAACTTGGCTTACGCACATCTGCTTGTTTTCCCTGCGGTCCAGGCAAGCGATGTAAGAACGATTGAGTCTGTATACCAGCCACTCTCTGCGGCAAAGATATCCCTGAATGCATGGGATCGACTTGCAATCTCTTCCTTTCCTACCCGTGATATCCATACGGACCCTTCGACAACTTCAATTTCAAAACTGGGTGGACTACGAAAAGCTATATTTCAACCATCTTCTAACTCGCAAGATGAAGAGGAGCAGCCTAAAAAGGAGTCCAAGGAGCATTTTGCACCGTACCTATATGCTTCCCATGCTTACACGCTTATCACCTCGCTTCTAGAAGCATACAAGCCGACACACGTCCTAATTGAACGGCAGCGATTCCGCTCTGGGGGTGGCAGTGCGGTCCAAGAGTGGACCATTCGCGTTGGCGTGTTTGAGGGCATGGTCTATGCCGTGCTACATACGTTGCAACAACAAAGGAAAGGGGAGTTTGACAGACTCATTGTACAGGGTGTTGACCCGCAGAGAGTGGTGAAATATTGGACTAATGGTGAAATGAAGGATACCACCGCAGATTCGAAGAAACGGGTGAGCTCAAAAGAAGGCAAAAGAGCCAAAATCGACCTAATTGGGAGATGTTTAACTCGGTGTGTTGATGTGGGCGATTTTGACAAAGGTTCAAAATATGAAATACCCTTAGAGCTTGGTCTAGTTGAAGGGAGTCAGGCAAGGGATATTGTTCAAGCGTATCTCAACAGGTGGAATGCCGGAGGCAGAACGGCAAAGAGATGTGGCATTCGAGCTAGCATGGAACAGAGTAGCGGGAGGGTCGAGAACATTGGAAAGCTTGACGACTTAGCGGACTCTCTTCTACAGGGCATTACATGGCTGGAATGGCAAAAGATGACTGAAAAGTTACTGTATAGCAACGCAGTTATTCCTGCCTAGATTTTGAAAAGGGATATCTTGTCTAGTCGTTAAAAAATAATAGAAAGTAAATAATCTAAGACATAATTTTGAAGAAGCTATAAAGGGTTTAGCATCAACCAAGAATCGAAGTGAATAAAATGTGAACAGGAAAGTGGCTTGCGTTGCTTGAGGCATGCAACCTAAAAGCTTCTTAAGAATTCTCCTAATTTCACCAAGCCATTATAACGTCAAATATTTAACAACATAACTTCCTAGTAAGCAAGACCGGTTGGAAAATGGTAGGCTGGAGAGCCGGTACCGTGGGGCATACCATGGCTAGGATGGCTGGGATGGGCTGGGTGGGTGGGCTTTAAAGAAGGGAATTGAGGGGTGGCTTGATCGGGCGACTTCACAGCTGGAGCGTGGTTACCAGCTTCCTGAGCCTTGGTTGGCTTTGGTTCCTAGTAGTCGGATGTTAGACTATGTATATTCAAAGTATTTTGCTGTTGCAATTGTCTATGTAGACTTACGGTGGTGACAGTCATGGTAACAGTGGCAGTTGCCTGAGTGACAGTAGCTGTGACAGTAGCTGTGAAGGGGGGAGGGCAAGGGCAAGGGCAAGTATTATCAGGACCTGGAGCGCCAGCTGGTGGCTGTGGAGCGTTGGTAGGAGCCTGGCCGGGATTGCCAGCTGGCTTCTCTGGAGCCTTCGTTTGAGCACTGCCGGGAGCGCCCTGGGAGGCGCTGGTGCAATTTTCGGTAACAGTAACCCATTCAGTCGAAGTGGATGTGCTGGTTGAAGTGGTGGTTCTGGTAGTGGGCGTGACACTTGATGGAGGGCCAACAGGAGTCTGAGGCTCATGTTAGTTTTTCGTGCTTTTAGAACGGATATGCCAATTTGAACTTACGGGGATAACGGTGCGAGTCTCATGGGTGATAGGAACGGAAGTTGTGTAAGTGTATGAGGTAACACTGTTGCCGGGTCCCAAGGTATAGGAGACTACAGAAGTAATCACAGTACAGCTTGGGTCATGAGGAGTAGGCTTTGGGTTTGATCCTGTGCCCGTTGGAACAGAAACGGAAGTCATTCCAGGTAAAGAGGTGTCAACTGGCTTTTTGGCAGGGGCCTCTCCCATAGTGCTGGTTGGGGTAGGATAGCCAGTGCCGAGAGGCACACTGACGCTGGAATCCTGGCGGTTGAAATGGCGGTATCTGTGGCGTCCATGGGAAGTGGCATCAGAGAAGGCAGCAAGAGCCACCGTAAGGGCGATGGTTGTCTTGGAAAAGAAATGCATGATTGCTGAGTGGAAGAATCGGAAGTCGCAAGTTGGTGATATAGATCGAAGCAGAGCCTGTAGAAACAATCAAACGAGGGACTTCGACGAAATCAATTCGTCTGAATGGCTCCTGTTAAAGAATGTCGCGCACTTCTCAGAGAGAGGCTGATGGAGCAAAAATGAGGGTATGGCTCTGCCAGAGATGAAAGGAGAGACTGAACGAGGAAAAAGACGACGTGGAAGAGCGGGTAAAAGGAATGGAGGGATGCGGCGAGCGTGGGCACCGACCCAAGTATATATAAAGGCGTATTTGAGTCAGGGGGATCCAAGACCAGGGTCCTTTTCTTTCTCCCGGCTTGGGTGGCCTTTTTCCCGCGCCATTCTCCGTAATTCTCAAATGACACCCCCTTGCTGGAACCCAGGCGAGGCAGTTCAGAATACACCGTCTTCTCGCTCTGCCTCCAGTCGTCTTATCTGGTTCGAGGGTGGTGTCCCGGCCGCCTCCACCCTTCATAATGCTCAGCCAATTAAGGGGCTGCGTTTCACGACTTCTATCTCGTTCCTTGCATGAAAGGGCCAAACACAAGCGGCCTCGAAGAATAAGAGAGAGGGCCAGACTGTGACGAGGAGGGTTACAACCAACCCTAAATTTCCTCGGCTTGCTTATCGCTGAAACAAACCTTGGGCGGGTACGAAGGATCTTCTTGTTGTCAGTGCTAATTTCCTCTTCATGTTCCTTGCAGCCACTCAAGGAGAGGCATTTCGCGCGCAGATGCTCCATGGGAAACCATATCATAGTGCAGTTGCAAAGCCAGCAAATCAAGGCCGCCACAGCCGCACTCCCATCACTTACACACCCTCTTGTGTGGTCAGATGCCGGGGGTGAGTTGGCCAGTTGCCAATGCAAGGGCCGAAACCATCAGCCACTCAGATGCTGGTGCTGTAGAGCGGGTTGGCTGTTATTAATTTGTCGTCACTCCACCCAGAGAGGGAAACGAAAAATGTCCAGGCTGCGGAGAAACGAGGCTTGCCCTGTCAAGGGGCCGTGGCACCAAGTTTTTTTTTTTTTTTTTTTTTTTTTTTTTTTTTTTTTTTTTTTTTTTTTTTTTTTTTTCGTCTTTTCTTCTCATCATGCAAGTCAACGCCAGCGTGACTTGCTTTCTGGCGCATATGTAGTAACAAATTATACTCCGTAAGTGCCCATTTCTGCTGCTTTTCCATTTCAATTGTTTTCTCCCTTTCCAATGTCATGACAACCGAAGAATGTTCTCCATATAGTTGGTGAGGTAAAACATGAAACGCACCGTCGAGCTTGACACATGTATAGCTCGTTACATATAGTACAACTCTTAGTATTTTTGCCGTCGGGAGTATGGAGTAGTCTGCCTCATGCTGAGCTGCATGGACGTTGCTTGGTAAATTATTCTCCCTTTCTTTTTCTCGTTTGGTAAAACCGTGGCCCAAAGCTTGCGACAAATATAAGAAGTCACCGAGCCGCCTGTTGGGTTTAAGATAATCGGGTAATGCAGCCGCAGCCCAACTCACCGACGAAATCCCATGGTCATGGCAAGATATAAAATATTCATGCTCATTTTGGGGAGTCAGGCAGCGGCGTGTGCAACACTCGCAGCGCGATTTCTTTTCTTTTTCTTTCTACTTTTTTTTTTCTGTTCCTGACTAGAATTTATGCCTTGTAAAAAGCATTGCTGTGGCTGGTTTGTTTTTCCCTCTGAAAGAAACCGCTGAACTTGGCGGTCACAGCCTCGCAACAGCGTCATTGTCAAGCGCCTGAAGTCCGTGTGTCAAGCCGTGATCTGTGGCGGGCATCATCGTCCTTGTAAGACTATATATTAGCCTGGCAATAAGAAGAATATCACAGTAAATACAGTACTAGACAACCGAATGTTGGATACCCATTATTATGATATTGGTGTGTTATTATAGTAGCCGGGAACCTGGCAGGCTTCATCCGCTTTCGTCACCTGCGTAGAATCTCCATTTTACTCCTTTTTGCTGCGCTTCGTAAGCTCCGCACTGCTTATTTTTATTATCGTCTGTCTTCTTGAAGGGAGACACTGCCGTTGACGTCGCCACCATACTCCGTACAACTTCGGCAGATAAACGCTGTGGTGGAACGACTGCTGGTGTTGCCCTGTCGATCGCATGGCTGACAGGATCCCGATCCCCTCCTTCTAGAGCCAAAGTCTTGTCGGCTCGACTCGATCGCTAACCCCCAGCATGTGCAACCAGTTCTCCGGTTCCTCCAGTTTCATCGGTCTGAAGATACGGGAGTCGTTTAACCATATTCGCAGCTGGTTCCTGTCTGGAGATGCAGCTAGCCGCAGCAGGCTTGCCATACATCGCGCGCTTTTAGTGCAGACTCAACAATAGCCATTGGCAGGACTTCCAAGGATCTCTCATTGTTCTCCGATAGGAGATATCGTGTCCATGATAGCGAAGTCTTGTCGATTCCAAGTCAGTTGGTCGCTGGTTGTCGTTGTTTTGTGCTGAGATACGAAGCGAAGTCCAGGAGACGTCAAAACGTCCTAAAGAGGAAAAGCTGACAACACAATCAATATATCGAACATCGCCTGCGCTTTAACAGATATCCATATTTCTTATAGCCGTCGACGCACCGGCAGCATCATAATTAACTTGACTGTTTCGACGTGTTGATGCACGGCTTCAGCCCGTGTTGCTTCCGTTGCACGCCAGCTCGCGCCCCTCGATAGGTCGGCATCTCAAACATGGCAGCGCAGCTCCCGCAGCTCGACTCCCTTCGCTCGCAGTACAGAAAGTCGCTGCAGTCATTCAATGCCTGCCTGGATGACTTTCGGCTCTTGGACATGGTACCTCCGGAGGGCGAGCTGAACGCGCAGCCGGGCAGTCTCTATGTCCTGGATTCTTCGTTTAACCCTCCAACCATCGCGCATACCCAGATGGTGACCGCTGCAGTAAAAGCAGCAAATGCAAAGGGAACCCCGCCGTCAAGACTGCTATTGCTATTAGCAATTCAAAACGCCGATAAGCAGCCAAAGCCAGCGTTATTCGAAGATCGTCTTGTTATGATGCGGCTAGCTGCCGAAGATGTCCAACAGACTCTAGCCCGGGATACTAGCCGAGACAAAGACGGGAGAATCTGTAACCTTGCGATTGATATCGGGGTTACGAAACACCCATTCTTTGTGGATAAAGCAGTGGCCATTGCAGGCGACGGTACTGTCTATCCAATGGGGGTTGAACAAGTCCATTTGACAGGTTATGATACACTATATCGAATTTTTGATCCGAAATACTACACTGCCGGGGACCTTAGCGTTCTGAGCCCCTTCTTTAGCCTACACAGGCTCCGGGTAACCATACGCCCTAGTGGCAGCTGGGGAAGTAGAGAGAAGCAACTATCCTTCCTCACTAACCTAGCCAAGGGTGCAACAGAGGACAAAGGAGCAAAGAGAGAATGGGCAAGCCGTATCGAGCTTGTTGAGAGCAATGCAGTTGACAGTGAGCCAATAAGCTCAACTACTGCGCGAAATGCAGCCAAAGATAGTCTGGAGCTGCTCTCCAAGCTCGTCACTCCGCGAGTTCTCGAGTATATCATGAGCAAACACCTTTATGCCACTGACGATTAATCACCTGTAAACTCCGTATCTCATATGCCCGTGAATCCCCACCGCATCTTACAAAGGAGGATGATATGTTATCCTACTATTACTTACATGCTAGCCAATCTCATAGTCACTAACCAAGATAAATCTACTCGCGATTTCGTTACTCTTCATCTTCTCGTGTCCCAAGAACATATGCCATTCCTCCGCCAACCAGATTCGCCAGACCAACGCCAATAGCAGCACCTCTCACCATGCCTCGAGCACTCCATTTCTTCCGAAACTCTTGCTTCCTCCTCCCAGCAAGTAATATGTATAAACCGGACCACGCGGCGCTCGCACCGGCAGCATCCTTCTTGAATCCGGCTAAGTTCATGTAGGACGTAAGCAACAGCACCGGCGGAAACATCATTGGCACAAATTGGAACGGACGGAAATGGAGCGCGGTCACAAAAGTTGCGAGCAATGTCGGCGGGAACGATGATTCTATGGCAATTTAATTTATCAGCGTGTCAGTGAGCTGCTTCACAGATCAGGCTCGCGGTTCAAGCTGTCTTGAACATGACAAGGTCTTCTCTGAGAGGATCGGCTGGAACCTAGTACCTCCCCATTCTCGAGCATACTGTGCCAGTGTTGGCTTTGGCTTTCCGGATGTTGTTGAAGTCTCGAGGTCTTTTGCCATTTTGTATCACCCGGCGATGTTTATAGTTGGAGTGACGAATATAGCAAGGGAACAGTGGTCACAGTTCGGGGCACTTTTCACAGGCGTCGAATGAATAACAGCCTAGCTCTCGCGGGCCCCAATTGTTCTCGTCAAACGTGAACCCGACCTTGGTATCCTGGCGAGCTGTCTTGAATGTTGTCGGCGCCTTTGATGTCTTCAAGGGAAATTTCTTGGGTTCGGTTTTTTGGGTGGCCGTGTAAGATCACGTGATGCGTCTTGGACGTCTTGCTGGCAAAGAAACGAAATATTATTATTCCTAAGAGAAGCCATCGCCAGCACCGTCGGAGTCCTCGCTCATTCGACAAGGCCGATAACCTGGGCTAGATTCCCTGTACACGCCTCTTACGCCCCTTAGGACTTGTTTTCGTGGCCTCCTTTATATAACTACGCCTCCCGCTTTTTTTTGGACAGCAAAGGCCTCTGCAGTGCAAGCTTCCTCGATTCGCCCGCCTACACAGGCTTTCGGTATCTAGCATCGATATACCAGTTGATATACGTCTTACCGCACCATAAGTATTGCAAGGAACCTGAGATTATGCCCTCTGCGACCGCAACTGGTGCCGACAGGCCCAGTGGTGCCCGTTCTCGCCAGCACAACCAAGGAAACCAAGATAGGAAATACACCCCAGAGCAAAAAGCAGCAGTATTAAGAGTACGGAAATGCTCTGCTACAGCGTTTTATGAGATTCTTGCAGTCGAGAAAACCGCAACAGATGGAGAGATTAAGAAGGCTTATCGGAAGCTCAGCTTGTTGACCCACCCAGACAAGAACGGCTACGAGGGCGCGGACGAAGCATTCAAGAGTATGTACGCTCTATAGAATTTTTTTTTCTATTCAAAGTCCATGCTCTAATAAGGGAGGAAACAATATGTAGTGGTATCGAGGGCATTCCAGATATTATCTGATGCAGACAAGAAAGCCAAATATGATAGATTTGGCGGAGATCCAGACAACAGATTCAACACCGGAGCGTCGACATCTTCCCCTTTCGGTGGATTTGGAGGCTTCCAACCACATCCCGGACGGCAATATGCTTATGAGGAGGAGATTTCTCCAGAGGAACTCTTTAATAGATTCTTCGGTGGAGCCGCAGGCGGAGGATTCGGACCGTTCGGTATAGTTTCCTAAGCTTCTAATGGACACTGTGACGATGATCGAACATTTATAACTAACAAATGCCGCAGGAGGTGGCATATTTGACGGTGGCCCCCAGTTTGTCTTTAACATGGGAGGCGGCCCCGGTTTTCGTGTACATCAATTCGGAGGGAACCGACCACGAAGACGCCCGAGAGATACGAATGACCCAGATCCCTCCCAGACGCCTCCAGGAGTTGCATCTCTCTCACAATTCCTCCCTCTTCTCCTACTATTTATCTTACCGTTCTTGTCAAACCTATTTAGCAGCACTTCACCTTCGACGCCATCTTTCAAACTCCACACCCCAGATCCACCACATACGCTCCAACGAATGACTCCGAAACTCAAACTCAAATACTTCCTCAACCCAACAGATATTGAAGACTACAGCCCGCGCAAACTTCACCAGTTAGATCAGAGAATTGAGGTTGACTACGTAGCCAACCTACGCCGTGAGTGCCAGAGTGAGATAAATTACCGCGATCGCCTGGTTCAAGACGCTCAAGGGTGGTTTTTCCCAGATGTTGAGAAGATGAGAGAGGCACAAGATCTAGAGCTCAAGAGTTGCGCAAAACTCAAGGCACTCAGTAGCTGATACTCTGGCCCTCAATCTCAACAGTATAGCTGACTTTTTTGATTCTTATATTCTTGATACGAATAGATAACTAATTATGTTTAAACGTACATCAGTTTCTACTTATTCCTCCCACTAGGTCCCCAGAATTTTCTTTTTATTTTAGCAATTCCGCAAAGGCATAGTTAATGCATTTACACACACACACACACACACACACGGAGAAAGAGAAGAGAGAGAGACGGAGTCACCGGCTGTAGAACATTTATTGGGAAGGGGTTGGTTACTTCGGATACTGGTAATTGGCCTTTCAGGCAACTACGCACATCATCATGTATGCATACACAGTTCATCTCATGGTGTAGCAACTCTTCAAGCAATTCTCAATTGGGTGATAGCAGAATATAAAAAGAGTAGAAAGTGAGTCTACTTAGATTTTTGTGCTGTCCCTGGGATTTCTAGATACACTAAATAGGTAGAAAGGGGAGAAAGGAAGAGAAAGGAAGACATGGATAGTTATTGAGTGCCGTTACTGAATGATGCAGCTTGGAAAAGAGGTAGGATTGTATTCCGGTGGATCTGGTTCCCATAAATCATCCTTAAGGCCTGATCGTAAAGTCACAAGGTATATCTCTGCCATCTGACGCCCAAATCACTGCACCAGGTCAAACCCAGGCTGAAACTCTCGTAGCCGCCGACATGCATTGGAGCATTTCATGTCTTCTCGATTGTTCTCTTGACTAGCCAGGCGTAGGATATCTTCGAAGTCGCAACGGCTCATTCGTTTGGAGGTGACTAGCTCTTTTACCACAATACGCGAATTGTTCGTCCAGTCTAGGTCAATATCACGCACTTGAAGGCCGCCATTCCTGGATATGTAGGCAATAATGGGGGGTGAGCTCGTCGACACGTCGTCGGGAGAATAGACGAAGCAAGTGTGGTGGTAGACATGGCCAGGCGGAGGAGAAGGCGGCCTTCTGGTGGCTTCATGAACAATACTGGCCCATGCCATAGCTGTTGCCGTATGTTTTGAGAAAGTATTATCCTCTAATGGTTGTAGAAGCGCAGGTTGCGAATTAGTTATTCTTTCCTTGCATTGGGATAAGGGTTTATTCCCGTATACCAGGAGTCGCTGCATGCAGTTAGTTAGACCACCCCTGGAATTTATAACGACCTAGACCAAGGCGAGAAGGATAAGTTTGAGAGTGAGTCCTCGGCGGTGCACTCTACAATACCGTATTTTCTAATTCCTATGTGACTAGTTATTGTAACCAGTCATATCTCTTTATGATTGGTAGGTTGCAGCCACTATTTATGGGCTATACAACTCCATAGTGGGCGTAGAGTTAGTTCTAAAGGGGCCTTATTCAAAAGTGAGACACTTCGACGCTTTCCCAGGACATACCATTTGCAACGAGCTTCCTTGTAAACGCCGCTATCAAATCGCTGCTGTAGCGAACGTGAATTGGTTGATGGCTGCCTGATGGGCGGTGGGAGGCATGGGCTTATCTAATCAGCAATATGACGATGGCTGACAAAAGACACAAGACAAGCTTCAAGTCGTGAAGAACCATCTCCTCAGGCTAACCGTCGAGTTCACGCCTGAAGCGCCATAGCAGGAAATAGGTCTTGGATGAGAAAGAAGGAGATAAAGGCCGTTTGCCTTCTAGAGCCAGCTAGAAGCTTGAAAATATGGACAATATGGACGCCGACCAGGTAACTAGCCGAAGCTCTCCCCTACATCACCATCCAATACCCCCAAATTCCCAAACGCATAGTCACGGAGACACCTGCTCACTCATTGCCGTAGATCCGCAATAAGCGGCTAGCTAAGCTTGCTTCCCAAGCTACCAACTCTTCATCGTCACCGAACGAAGAATCTCAGCCTCCCTCAAAGGCCACCTCACCTCCACCAGCCCCTCAGCAGCAACTCCCGCAGACAAGCTCTTCTGGCGGAACGAAGCCAGAGTCAGACCCTGATGCGAATAATTACATGGAAATGAAGCGTATCAGAATTACACAAGCAGGAAATCAAGGGTCAGCAGCCAAGAGCTTATCCAAGCGTCCAGAGACCATTGAAGAGTTCGAGAACCGGACAATATGCAACATATTTAGACTATCCCTGGATGAAAATAGACGCACGGATATACATGGCCAGAAGTTGACATACCTACGCGGAGTACGTCGGGATTTAGAAGAGGACAAGGCTCCTATACGGATGAGCGTCACGATTCTCGACCAAGCGTTGCTTGAAGCTGCTTCACAGACAGATAATCAAAAGCCTCTTTCATACTTACTGCCATGCTGGAAGAGGATATCCACCTTATTTAAGGGTTTTAGGAAGCCGGCAGTTGGTGATCCTAAATATGATATCATTCTAGAGGCCCGGAGGTTATGCATGGGCTACTGTATATTTGCAGCGACGATGCCAGAGATGTTCGGGTATGTTTCCGTTCCCTGTTGACTATGGTTTAAGTTATACTCGCGCTGACAACTTGAACAGAGTCGAATCACCTCCGTCTGCTCCCCTAAAACCACATCTCTTATTGGATCCAGATGACGATCAAGGGCTCAACCAGGAATTTGTTTTGGAGGCCCTCAAACGTATAGAGGAAGATGACTCAATTCTTCCTACTTTTGTCACAGCTGTTGAGGAAATGAGCCATGATCTCTCAATGATTACTCTAGACGATGATTATCACCCTTATATGATGGTGAGAATACTGCAAAATACATGGTTGTCAATATATATGTCTAATCTGTCGCCCTGACTCATAGGCCCTGAGGAATCTTGTGCGCTACCCAGCAATAGCTACCGCTATTACAGACTCTCCTAAGTTTAATCCAGCGACTTCGGCCCCTTACTTCGAGACTATGACTATACTTGGCCCTTGGTTTGCCCTCTCTCCTCTCCATCCTAACGTCACCCTCAAATATTTCTCCAGCCCGAAGACTCGTGACCAACTCTTTATCTTAAATGCTCAGAGATCCATGAGGATGACCCAGCAACTGGTACAAAGTGAATTACTTGACATCATCAACCAGTTGATCCGGGCTTCGAAATCCGCACGAGAACACGTATTGGACTGGTTTTCGGCGTCCTTAAACTTGAATCACAAGCGCAGAGCTCTCAATGTAGACCCTAAACAGGTCTCTTCTGATGGGTTTATGTTTAACATAACTACCTGTCTAGACCAGCTCTGTGAACCATTCATGGATGCTACTTTCACAAAGGTAAGATTTCTTAGGTTTTACAGGATTTGGATATCTAGAGATTTGCCTACTAACCTTAAATCTAGATTGACAGAATAGAGCTAGAATATGTCCAACGGAAACCACGAGTCCAAATGAGGGACGAAACAAAAATAAATGCTGATCAAGAAACCTCGGACGCATTCTACGACAAGATCGTAGACGGCTCATCAAATTTCATTACTGAAATATTTTTCTTGACAGTCGCCGCTCACCATTATGGTAGCGAATCATTGACAACAAAACTTAACGATCTTCATAGACACATTCGAGATATGCAATCTCAAATAGATCGGTTTGAGCTTGAGAGACCTCGATGGGCTTCTAACCATGTCCAGCTTAGGATGTTTGAGGAAGCACTTAAGAAGTATAAAGACCGGCTAGAGCTGGGTATGGCTCTCGAATATGCTCTCCAAGGTCTGCTTCTCGACGAACTTTGGCAGTCTAGGTCCATGCAATTCATGAGATATGTGATAGTCTGGTTACTACGCTTGATATCTAAGCGCGATTTCCCAAAAGAACAAGTTCAGCTCCCGCTACCAGAAGAACAATCAGAAGTGCTGAAGTTTCTGCCGGAGTATTTCCTTGACGACATAATCAGCAACTTCAAGTTCATACTGTTGAACATGCCCCAGGTCGTGACTTCAACACAGGGAGATGAGTTGGTAATTCTCTGTATCACGCTTCTACAGAGTTCCAACTATATTAAAAATCCTTTTATGAAATCGGGTTTGGTGACTATCTTATACTATGGTACATTGTCTCGACGAAGTGGGGGAAGAGGAATTTTCGTCGACATGTTCAACTCGATGCCATTCGCTCTGAGCCATCTACTCCACAGTTTGATGACATTTTACATTGAAGCGGAGTTCACTGGCACTCACACGCAGTTTAGTGATAAATTCAGCATCCGATATGAGATATTCCAGATTATCAAATGTATCTGGCCGAACCAAGTCTATAGAGACAAACTCTCCGTCGAAGCGAAGAAGAATCTGGACTTTTTTGTTCAATTCGTGAATCTTCTCCTGAACGATGTAACTTATATCCTCGACCTATCATTCACGTCGTTCATTAAGATCCATGACACTCAGGAGGAACTGAATCGAGAGGGAAGCTCAATGGAGGAGAGCGTTCGAAAAGAAAAAGAAGAGTTCCTGGACGGGGAAAAGCGTCGTGCGAAGTCAACTATGCAATTAACCAACGAAACGGTTGCTATGCTAAAGCTTTTTACCGAAGCGTTGGCCGACTCGTTTACCATGAAGGAGATTGTACAACGTCTGGCTGACATGATCAACTATAACCTTGATGCCATGGTTGGCCCGAAGAGCACAAACTTGCGTGTGGACAACCCTGCCGAATACGGCTTTAATCCTCGTAATATGTTGAACGACATCACAGATGTTTATCTGAATCTGATAGGCAAGGAAAGCTTTATTCTGGCTGTTGCTCGGGACGGTCGCTCGTATAAACCGGCGAACTTTGAGAAGGCGGCCGAAATTCTTCGAAAGTTCGCCCTTAAATCCCCCGAAGATCTGGCTAAATGGGATAAGCTCCAGGCCGCCGTCAAGAAAGCAAAGGAGGAAGATGAACAGGCAGAAGAGGATCTAGGAGAGATTCCAGATGAGTACTTAGGTAAGTATTCAAATTTAGCATCAAGGGTCACAGTCTGTTTACTAATATCTACTAGACCCTCTTATGTATACACTCATGGAGGACCCCGTTATTCTCCCAAGCTCCAAGGTATCAATCGATAGGTCGACTATCAGGTCCCATCTTCTAAGCGACCCCAACGATCCATTCAACCGAGCTCCTCTGAAAATCGAGGAGGTTGTTCCGGGTAAGCTATGCTGATCTTTACTTTGGCTAGTGGTTAAGGGTGCCTACTGACCCGCTCGCCCTTTAGATGTCAATCTCCGAGAAAAGATCGAAGCTTTCAAAGCGGAGAAACGGGCCGCGAGGTTGGCTGACAAAGTAGCGGAAAACAGTGACAAGATGGAGACTGGTGCTGGCTAGACCTGCGCTGTAAAATCGTTATAGAGGCAATTTATGGACTGATCATTTGGTTATGCTAGTTTTGCTCTTAGTGTCCATATCAATGGTATCTTTGCCTATTGGGTTTTCTCACCCTGCTACAGCGAGTTAGTACAACCAACACCTCCATAGCCATTCAGGTGCTCGCTGTGATAAATAAATAGTTAAGCTTGTAGTCAGGGGTAACTAGTTAACTAGAGACCCGCACAAGCTCCAAACTTAATTGAGCCTAAATTAGTAACATTTGTCATTCTCCCCCAACAACATCGCCAGTTTCAACCATCTCCAGCGCATTTGACCAGCACCCTTCGCGCGCCTCGAACACTCTTCCAAGATGGACGCGATATTGGAATCCGTTACGGAATGGGCCAAGTCCCTTCCGCCACGTGCAGATTTCTTCCCTGTCACCCAGCCAGCGTACGCAGTGCTGATAACCGTCTTTCAATACTTCCTCATTGTGAGCATCGCATGCCTCCAAACGCTCATAGTACAACCGCGCATTCCTTAATATACATTCTAACGCGCAATGTATCCATATATAGGCACCGATACTCCAGCTGTTAACACCATACTATCCCCAAGGCAAAACCTCGATATCGAAATCCTACTTCAACCTGCCCGGTCGATACACATGGTGCATAATGGAGAGCTTCGGAATGGCCAACTTCATCTATATAATCTCGACCTCTGAGCAAGGCAATGGTTTCTCTGGCTTATCAACATGGCATAAAGTGCTTGCCGTGCTATACGTTCTCCACTACGTCAACCGCGCATTGATCACGCCCCTCTTCCTCGCCCCAAGCATGTCGCCAATCCACATTGAAATCTTCTTCTTTGCCATCTTATTCCACTACCTGGCCTCGAGCACATTCGCCTCCTGGCTGCTCGGTTACAAGACCGTTTTGGCGACAGCAGGCACCCTCGAGGCACCAGGAGCAATGTATGACATTACGATCGCCACTTCGCCGGAGTTAACAGGCTATATGGTTTATGTCCCTTACATCGGTCTTACAATCTTCCTAGTCGGGATGTACGGCAACATTCAGTCGGAGAATACATTATTCGAGCTGCGCAAGGAGGAAGCGCATCGACGACAAAAGAAGCGGGACAACAGCGCTGCTGTCACCTCCAATGGCAAATCTATCTATGACAAAGTATACGTTCTGCCTCCAGCGGAGGGGTATTTCTCGTCGATCTTATTCCCTCATTACGCGCTGGAATGGATTGAATGGACTGGTTTTGTGATCATTGCGCTCTCGGTTACTACCCTCAACGTGGCGTCAGTTACGGCCGAATCTGCCGCTTCGACTGGTGTGGTGCAACTTGCGCCATTTTATGCGCCTGTCGCTAAGTTCTTTATGAGTACTTGCGGTTTACCGCTTCCGCTCCCCGTCTTGTTGATTTGCGTGAATATTATGACCACTACCGCAGTACGTGCTCGTTGGGGCAGAACTTGGTATATTGAGCGTTTTGGCGAGAAGGCAGTTGGAGGCAGGGGAGCGTTCGTTCCTTACTGCAAGTGGTTGTGATTAAGGGAGACTATTAAGGGTAATCTTGGGGACAGAACTTATCAAGTGGGAAAACTATGAAATTGAATAATTCTTATAGGGCGAAATGATAAAAGTTGTATTTTCCGTTATTCTAAGTGCGTGTTCCGTCCCTTCCTTGCTAGTACAAGACGAGGATTATTTGAAGTTGTTGAAATATTGCTTTTCATTGGTTCAATTGATAGGGGCCATCAAGAGGCTCCCAAGCTAACACGTAGTAGTGCGAGCAATCTCGTGGAGGTTCTCTATTAACATAACAGGGAAATATAAGGAAACAAACGAAACAAAGAAATCATTAGAGGGAAATGAGCTAAGATCTCATGAACTAAACGCCGATGTTGAGATCGTGGGTATTTTTCAATTCAAAGAGAAAAACCATTTCCATTCCACTACCAGCCTAAACCCGAATATCCGCTATGCATGTTGAAACACTGTGCCTTTTTGATCATTTGCGTTGAGTTATTTTTTGCTTTCAATTTTTTTTTTTTTTTCTATATTTTTTTTTATTGTTCTTCCGAACCAGCTCGTTCATCAAGCCTCTTTAGAGAGATTTACTTAGAGTATTTCTGGCGGAAGAACTTAGCGGCGTTGACCATGTTGACAAGGGCAGCCTTGGTCTCGGGCCACTTGCGGGTCTTCAAACCGCAGTCAGGGTCGATCCAGAGTTGATCTGGTCGGAGGTACTGAAGCATCTCTTCAATACGGGCCTTGATCTCCTCCTCGCCAGGCACACGGGGGGAGTGGATGTCGTAGACGCCAGGGCCGATGTGGCGGGGGTAAGCTTCGTCAACGAAGACCTTGAGGAGCTTAGCGTCACTCTTGCTGTTCTCGATACTGAGGACATCAGCGTCAAGGGCGGCAATGGCGTGGAAGAAGTCCTGGAATTCGGAATAGCAGAAGTGGGAGTGGATCTGGGTGCCATCCGCAACGCCGGAGGTGGCGAGGCGGAAGGACTCAACTGCCCATTTGAGGTAGGCATCACGGGCGGCTCCAGCACGGAGAGGGAGACCCTCACGGAGAGCGGGCTCGTCGACCTGGATGACGAAGATACCAGCAGCCTCAAGATCAATAACCTCGTCACGGAGAGCAAGGGCGAGCTGCTGAGCCTGGACAGACTGGTGGACATCATCACGGGGGAATGACCATCGAAGACAGGTGATGGGTCCAGTAAGCATACCCTTCATTGGCTTCTTGGAGATGGAAGCAGCATACTTGGATTCCTTGACGGTCATAGGAGCGGGACGAGAGATGTCACCAACGATGATTGGTGGGCGGACGCATCGAGAGCCATAACTCTGGACCCAGGCGTGGGTGGTGAAGACGTAACCAGTCAAACGCTCACCGAAGTACTGGACCATGTCGTTACGCTCTGGCTCACCATGGACGAAGACATCCAAGTCGAGTTCCTCCTGGATCTTGACAACGTCTTGGATCTCCTGCTCGATGAACTTCTCGTACTCCTCAGCAGTAATCTCACCCTTGGTGAACTTGTTTCGCTGAACACGAATTTGAGAAGTCTGGGGGAAAGAGCCAATGGTAGTGGTTGGGAACATGGGGAGGTTGAGTTCCTTCTGCTGGACAGCAATACGGGCAGGGAACTCTGACTTGCGCCTGTGCATATCATCAGTGACAGCAGCCTGTCTCTCCTTGACCTTGGGGTCGTTAGTGCGCTTGGAGGCGGCACGAGCCTGGATAGACTTGGCGTTGGCCTCGAGAGCCTCACGGACGGAAGCAGGGCCGTCAGTGACGGCCTTGGCGATGACAACCAGTTCACTGGCCTTCTCGACAGCGAAGCTGAACCAGTCGTGGACTTCGGCATCAAGGTTCTTCTCGCTCTCGAGAGTGTGGGGGGTGTGGAGGAGAGAACTGGAGGTAGCGACGATCACACGGTCCTTTCCGAGCTTCTGGATGGCGAGCTCGACGGTCTCGATGGCCCTCTTGAAGTTGGTCTTCCAGATGTTTCGGCCATCGACAACACCAGCAGAGAGGACCTGCTTGGGTCCAAGAGCACCGATGACGGTCTCAAGCTGCTCAGGGTTGCGGACAAGGTCGATGTGGATGGCGTGGAGGTTCTGGAGGTTGGCGAGAACGTCAATGTTGTGGACAATGTCACCGAAGTAGGTAGTGAAGACAAGCTTTGGGGCCTTGTCACCGAGAGCACCGAGCTTCTCGTAGGTAGGCTTGAAGGCAGCCTTGACGGCATCCCTGAGATCAAAGACCAAGACTGGCTCATCAATCTGGACAGACTCAGCACCAGCCTCCTTGAGCTGGTCCAAAAGCTCAGCGTAGAGGGGAACGAGCTTCTCAATGAGAGAGATAGGGTCAACTTTCTGGCCACGGTCAGCCTTGGCGAGAGCCAGGAAAGAGACGGGACCGAGGAGGACTGGGCGGGTGATAATGCCGGCCTCCTTGGCCTCCTTGAACTCAACAACGGGCTTAGGAGTAGCAGAGAGCTTGAACTCCTGGTTGTCCTGCAGAGTAGGCTTGACATAGTGGTAGTTTGAGTCGAACCATTTCACCATCTCCTGAAAATCATGTGTTAGCGAGGTACGACTCATTCCACGCATGGATGAAAGGAGGTGAAGTTGTGCGAATCAAAGCTGCACAGATGACACGTACAAGACTGGGGACATCGACAGCTGACTCCTTGTCCGTGGCGGGGGTCTGATGGCCACGGCCCATGGCGAAGTACTCGTCAATTGGGTCAAGGCCATACTTGGAGTATCTTTCTGGGATAGCCTAGGTACGCAGATTAGCCATTGACAGTTCTCTCTTCAGGCCAATTGGGGGCCAACGTAGCATAGACATACTCCAAAGAGCTGGATGTGGTCCAGGACCTGGTCGTAGAAGGCAAAGTCGTTGCTGGGGATGAGGTCGACGCCAGCATCCTTCTGGATTTTCCAGTGCTCGAGACGGAGTCTCTTGCCCTCGCTGAGAAGCTCATCGCGAGAGATCTTGCCGCCCCAGTAAGCCTCAGTGGCCTTCTTGAGCTCTCTGAGGCGACCCATACGAGGGAAGCCGAGAATGGAGCTGAGCCCGCCAGGTCAGCGAACATGTTACCACGACAGCCCACGCGGGGCAGGGCGGCAGCACAACTTACGATTGAACCATTTTCAAGTGCGTTGTGTCTCTTCACGAGGGTATCTTCTATGTGGTGACAGTCAATTGGGGGTGAAGAGAGCGAGCGGGCGACGGAGTGAGGTTGAAGAGGTGAGGTTGAAGAGATTGAGAAGTTGAGGGGAGTCGAGGAGGAGAAGAAAAAGGGCGGAGGAGGAGGAGGATGCATGATGGAGGGGCCACCGCCTTGCCTTTTGTGGAGGGGCAGAAAAAAAGAGCGAGAAACTCCGATTCGGAGGGTTTTTTCGCTTTTTTTCGTGGTCACGCCATGATGACTAAGCAGGGACGACGACAGCTACGATAACAACGACGACGGTGAAGACGACGACGCCAGATGGTCGAGATGGTCGAGATGGTCGAGATGGAAAGGGTCGGCCTCCGAAGACGGTGGATAGTTTGCAGCGGGCGAGTCGGTAGTTTCCTGTGGGCTGTGGTTGTCGGCGCCAGTAGAAGCATCTCCCTCCGATCCCGAGTGCTAGACTGACGTATGAGGACAGACGCCACGGTAGCCGACGGGGGGTGCATGAAAACATATATAAGCCCATCAAGGGCAGTGAAGACATGCTCGACGATGCCGAGATGTCAGTGTCGCTGTCAGGGGATAGATATCAGGGTATCACTGCCGGTGGCTGGCGCCTGATGGCTGATAGGTACCAGCGCTGTCAGGGCGCGCCGGCCCAGGACACCACATGCCTACGGGCCAGCATCCATGGGCGACGGCCAACTATACCCATCCTCGCTCTGGATTATATGGACAGCAGGAGAGCGTCTCCCTGCTTTTGGCCGACGAGAAGGAAGTGGTTGCACCGCTGTGTCTCCCTCCTTCCATGTTTCTTCAGCTTTCTTGCCCACTTTTCCTGGCTGTACCAGAGAAAGGTCCCCCCCAGCCATGTCACCAGGAGTATCCTCGCTCCAGGGCCCCAGAAGCATTCTGTGCACTCCCATGCACGGGTCGAACTCGAGCGTGTAGTCTCGCATCTATACGCGTTATTGTTCTTTTGTCCTTTTTCCTTTTCGTACTTTGATCCTCGATTGAAGCAATCTTTTTTACCCCCGTTCTGTTTCTTCCTGCTCTCTGTGCCATACCTCGTCCATAACTTCAGGATGGTTTCGATATTCTGCCCATGGCGAAGGAAGCCGAAGAGAGTATCGCCCCGTGGCAGCTCTAGCGATCAGGCCGAATGCCCTCAGCCGCTGCCGCCTGCCTTCGAGCCCATAACATACACTCCCCTTGACCCTGCTGGGGAAGAGCAGCAGATGTTAGATGCCATATTTTCCTCTGCCAATGCTCCTATTCACGATGGCGAATCTCGAGGCCTTCCACCACAAGGAACGGACTGTGCTCTCGCCCGTGCGCATTCGAAGAACGGCAGAAGTCGACTCGGTTCCATTGGCGGAAGGCTTCACAGGCGGTTTTCACGGGAGAGTCGATTACGGCCTCCAGATGCAAAGCTTGACGAAAGAGCTTCTATGTGTGATAGTGGACACGCCAGCATCGAGAACAAGCCAATGTTTGATATCCTTGATAGTGGGAATACAAGTGAGAATGCCTATGACAGTGATGCACACAAACTGCTCACCCCTCAGATCACCGCACGGCTAAAATCCAGTACTGGGAACCGAACGATCCTGGAAAAAGTTTGCCCAGTGTCTGCTCGTGATGTGCAAAGTCTGTCGAGGGAAAAGTTCTGCCTTGGTCTCGACGGTGCTCCTGCTAGCAACAGAGGGAGCCAGGCCACTGAGCCGGTCAATTTACGGGAGGCATATCGCTCTGGTGAAGACAGTGTCGGACGACAATCCTCTGCTGAACATTCAGATTCAGCAAGAAAAAGTACATCCATCTACCTTGTTAGCCCTGACCCCGACAGAGAACCAATGACGCCTCTAAAGACCCACATAACAAGGGCCTCTTGTTCAATCATAGAAGATGATTACAGGAAAACACCAACGTTGACCCCAAGCGATCTTGGGGAATCAGATAACCCCGACAAGGAAATTAGTCCCCTGTCTCTAGCAGACTCTCCCGAAAGCGTTCGGAACAATGTTACAGCGCGAAATAAGAGCACTTCACCAGATGTTTGCCAGTCCAACAGCTCCCAGGCCGATGACACGCAGGTCAGAATAAATATTGCAACCTCAGTGTATTCGAGTCCGGCCACGGAAACCCCAGAATATGAGCGAAAACTTGAGGAGTTTTCCGCCATCGAGTCTCCGGTGCACCAAGTAAAAAAGAGCTTAACCTCAAACAGAGTCTCACCAGAGAACGTGCCGAAACAGCGGGTACCAGCGAATACCCGCCGAGAGCCTTCAATTGCTACCCAAAGGGACAGTTGTAGCTTTGTCAGAAGGAGCCGCTTTATTGAAGACCTAGATGATGTGTTCACCCTGAAATTTGACGAAACTGAGCCTCCAAAGGATGACTATCCGGAGACGGAACTTGTGAGCCGGCGACTGAGTGATGGCTGGCTGTCTGGCGGGAAAAGATTGGGGTATGGCTACAATTTTGCCCTGGGTGAACGGTACCCCCGACTCTCCTGCTCCGAAGGCGCCGCTGACGAGAAATATAACTCCGCCATTCGGTTACAATCTCATAAGGATTATAAAAATGGGGCTCTATCGGAATACAGGCTGCCAATTCGGGACTACAAACGTATCTCACGTCAATCGGACAGTCAAGATACTCATCGGCGCCCACGTACAGCAACTAGGGAGGGTAGCCATACTATCCGCCGAGTGTCCCCATTTCATCAAAGCGATATCGATCGCAGTGATCACTCAAGTAGAGTAACGAGTGCTATTGCATGTCTGGCAAAGAAAGTCCGCAGACACAAGAGAGATGCCAGTAGTTGCACTGCAGCGTCTAGCCGCTCCAACCAATCTCATGGATTAGAGCCGTTCCCACCCCTAGCCTCCGAAGTGGACCTAGAGATGCCTCTTGGTTTCGATCCAGCCCGTCGTGATATTGGAAGTAGCGTATATAATCGCAACCCTCTCACTATCAAGCTTGTACAGGCACTTCGAGAACCGTCGAACCCAATCAAGGAGAGTACCGAGATTTGCCCAATGGCATATGACGACATCTCAGACAGCGAAGATGACAGTGAGCATATCCAGCCTGAGCCAATATCTGCTGAGGTATGGTCCAGGCTATACGATGATTGCCTCCAAAACAGTTGAAAGCTCACACTCTATTTGTTCCCTGTCGTTCATTCTCTGACATTTCTAAATTCGTGTTTTTCATTGTCTTTTTCTGGATACCCATGCTGGCAGGGGGGATAGTTGTTCTTCTCGCTTGATATTCTTCCCGTCAAGTTTCGTTAACTGTATAAATATCTCCGCATCTCATAATAGAACCGGTCATGGCCCTTGCATTCGCCTCTGCTCTGGGAGAAAAGAGGGCATTGACTGTTTGAGCTGGTTACATATTGTAAAAAAGGGGATAGGGTAATATATAATACAGAGCAAAGCCATTAATATCCCAAACGTGTCTAGTTATATATTTATCGCTTCTGCTTCTTAGTACTTTTATCACTAACCACGCTGAGAACACTAGCACTTCGTTTGTGTGTAACCCCAGGTCCCTTAGCAGGTGAGCCAACCGCAGCATCTGCCTTAACAGAGGCAGCTTTCCCGGGCCCAGGAGATGCACTTTTAGCTTCAGCTTCGGTTTCTTCTTTGGTGCCTGAAATCCCATCTGGATCCGAAGTATTCGCCGTAGCCGTGGCGCCCTCGGCACCTTCGCTACCCTCCACAGAGGCACCAGCTTTCTCGTTCTCCTTCCTCTCTCTTTCCGCCTTACTGGCCTCCAGGACTCGGATTTCTCCCTCCACTTTCTCAGCGAACTTGCGCGTGTCAAGTAACAGGTTAACTTGGTGAATAAGTTTCTCAAACTCCTTGCATACCTTCTCTGTTGGCATAAAGAGACGAGGGGGTATATCTAGCTCTGTCAGCGCAGCAGCAAGTTTCTGAGATTGGATATTAGACTTGGCCTGCGTGAGTTTCTGGGCTTTGTCGTTTCGGAATTGTACACCGGAAGTTAAGCGGTCGTGGTGTGATACACCATACTTCACTTCTTCACTCGGCGTGAGAGTTCGGATTGTAGGTTGGGCCGCCGCGTTGGCCGCGGATCCCTTCTTGTTGTTTGTCGGAGCAGCCGGCGTTGGAGCAGGGGTTTCCGGTCTACTTTCTCTAGCTGACGGTCCGCCTGAAGAAGCGTTTCCTACCGGACTTGACACACCAGTATCCGGACCGAGAAGTGGGCGTCGCTTTTTGTTCCTATCCGCTTGTAGAAGAGATTGTAACAGTTGTGATAGGCCCTGGCTGGTTTGGTACATAGCGGTATTGCCGTTGCTGATTGGAGCCTCCAGCCGAGCATATAGCTCCTTCCGCTCGTCTATAAACTGGTTTTCGTTCGCGACGATCCTCTTTAATTCCTCCAGCAGTAGAGCCTCTTCGGTGACCTCTTCCTTCGACCTATTTAACTGAGTATTGGCCAGCTCCTTTCTTGTCCTCTCTCGTTCGGGGTTGAATTTCATCATCTTTTCGTGTATGTCAAACTCCGCTTCTGACATTTCGGAAAGGGGGTGTTCAATTGCCAGCATGTGAGCTGCAACGTTATAATACCGTGACTTCATCTCTTCCATTGTTCGACGTTTTGTTGGCGCAACTAGAGCCGTGGAGGAGCTTCCATCTGCTGCCGTGTCTGTATTCGGGGAGTAGTCATATCGGTCTGCGATTACTATCCATCTGAGATCAAACTCTTCGACGAGGTCCATGAGATAATCTGTTTCCTCGCGACTCCAGATATCGCTTTTCAAAAGTTTGTCATATTCCTCTGTCGTATATCTCCGGGGATGTTGAGCCTTGATATTATACTTCGCAAAGGCAGATGTTTCTTCAGTTTCTACAGAAGAAGCGCCTTCTCCTGCTTTATCTGTGGTGCTTCCTTGTCCAGTTTCAGCGTTTGGTGGTGGATTTTTGGCTAGCGGTTTCCTCTGCCAGTGTTTAAGAACAAGGTCATCGTTTCGAGCGGCATTCTTGAACGGAGTAATAGCCCTGGAGAAACTATGATTAGTCGTGGCAAAACGGGCTCAATAGGGCGCATCGACAATTCACCTACCAAGGCCTCACTTTGAGCTTGCTCATCCATTTCCGCCGTCCTTTATATTTGTTCTCGTTCAATGCAATAGGAGGTGCGCGTTCCCCGAGCAAAGCATAGAGCTCTCTTGTAATTCCTTCTATTTAAACAACCATTAGATCTGCATATCAGACTAATATAGTGGTCCATAAAATCTTACCAGGTCGCTTTTCGACGACTTTCTGCTTCTTTGCTGGCCTGGGTTGCCCGTCCGCAGGCAAATCCAGCATATCACGAACATCTGCGGCCGCCATGGCTGACTCCCTGGTTGCTGCTTTCCACCTCGTCTTATTCCAGAAACACCGGTACAGAATTCTCTCTCTCTCTCTCTTTCCCTTTCTAGTCAGGAAAACAGTTGGATATAACGTCGTAAGGCGTCTGTGGCGCGAGTTTTGTTGGAGTCAGTTCAGTTCGTTGTTGGTTTGTCTTGACTTGCTGGTAGGCGCGGCGAAAATGGTTTTTTTTTTTTTTTTTTTTTTTTTTTTAGCTGGTCGCGAGGGCGCACGCTGATTGGTCGGCTCAGGGCCAGGTAAGCGTGTCTTCATCCTCGAGACGCAAAAACACCGTCAAATCTACCCGCAGCGCTTCGCATTCAGACAGAGAGTTGAGAGCAGGATAGGCTGGCTGCAGTGTTGCATTCGATCATATCTCTTGTTAAGGAATATCCGGACAGGATGGCTTTCTCAAGGTCGCAGCCGTCGTGGCTGTCGACATTCTTCTCCATAGTCACTATCCTGACGCTCTCTGCTCCTGTTCACTCCCTATACTTCTATGTCCATGGACGACAGCCCAAGTGCTTCTACGAGGAATTGCCCAAGGACACCTTGGTAGTCGGTTAGTTGGAGCCTTTTGCGATTTTGAGTACAGTGGTTTCTAACACTCGAGGAAAGGAAATTACCAATCCGAAGTCTACAACCCTCATCTCAACGCCTATGCCCCTGACAGCAGTATAACCATCACTATCACTGTCGATGAAGTCTTTGATAACGACCACCGGGTTGTGTCTCAGAAGGGAGCTGATAAGGGACGGTACACCTTTTCCACCGCCGATGCGGGACAGCACAAGCTATGCTTCACTGCAGACTCACATGCGAATAGCGGATGGCTTTCTGGAGCTTCTGGCCCAGTGAAGTTAACCCTCGACATGGCTATCGGCGAGTCCAACCACTTAGAGTCTGAAGACAAGAGCAAGCTTGATGATTTGGTTGAGAGAGTCAGGAACTTGAACGGAAGACTCCAGGACATCCGTCGTGAACAGGTCTTCCAGCGTGTAAGTACATACGAACAAGACAAAAGTAAGAAAGCCAGAGAACATCTTGACTGACATGTATCTTCTTCGATGTCCATAGGAACGAGAAGCCCAATTCCGAGACCAGTCTGAAGCTACTAACTCTCGTGTCGTTCGATGGGCTTTGATTCAAACCGCCGTCCTCGGTGTAACGTGTGTCTGGCAATTCTCTCATCTACGAAGCTTCTTCATCAAGCAGAAGCTTACTTAAATGAAATGGACATGTACGAAGTCGATGGAGCATGATGCTAGGTTATGAAGTTATGGAGGATTTCTCTAAAATACAAGGCCATTTTTTCGATCCAAGCCTGATTAGTATTTTCTTTATTTTCATGTTGAAATGAGGAAAGTGGACAAAACCAGCACTTAACGAAATAAAAGACATTTCCTATCGTCCTCTGTTGAGTTCCTGTTCCCTGTACTTCACCGTCCTGTTAGGTAGGCTGCGTGCTGCTGCTGAGTTCTGCGCTATATATATCAATTCCAAATCTTCATGTACTCTGACACATCAATCATCAACCAACATCAGGCATCCATGCAACATCCACGCCATTCGAGTTGATTTCTTCCCTTGTTATGTACTCCGTAGCTCGTATTCAAACACCAGGGCCACGCAGAGCCTCGGCTGGCAGTCATTATCAAAACCCAGGCTGCCCGTCCCCTTCCCCCCACGGCTCTTCTATCACATTGACTCATATATGTATATATATTAAAAATCTCAATAGTCAGGTAACTGAGTCCTTACACGGTGGAATCCGTCAACATGCCGTACAGTCTTAAGGGGCGCAATGTGCTCGTCACTGGTGGCTCTCGGTGAGCAGTCCTTTCTCGCATTCCGAACCCCACGTACATACATAACACAGAGTTGACCTCGCTACTGCAGCGGCCTGGGAGCCATGGTTGCAGAGAAGTTTGCTGCCGAGGGCGCAAACGTGGCTATCAACTACTATTCAAGTGAGGTACAAGCAAAGGAGCTTGCTGCGAAGATAGAGGTGGACCACAAGGTTAAAGCCATCGTCATTCAAGGAGTAAGTGAACTATGATTAAAATATACCAATTTCTGCATATATTCCACTAGGCAGAGAAGAGTCATTAATTAATAAATACGCAGGATGTGGCCCTCCGGGCGGATTGTGAAAATTTAGTTAAGAAAACCATTGAGCTCCTGGGAGGAATCGACGTTATCATCTCTAACGCTGTGAGACAACGAACTGTTATCCATTGTAGTAAAATTCGCTTTTCTGATATCCAAGTCCGTAGGGATGGACTAAAATTTCTCGGTTTGGCGACTTGAACGCCCTAACAGACGATGAATGGGACAAGGTATAAATCCGTGACGCGTGAAAAGATCGAGTACATGAGTTGCTGATATATGTGAAAAATCAGTGCTGGAACACCAACGTGAAAGCAAACTTGCATCTCTTCCGTGAAGCAGAACCAACTTTCAAGGCGAATCCAGAAGGAGGGGCATTTATTATCACGTCCTCAGTTGCTGTAAGTAGGATCGGCCCAGCCATCCCCAAACATGGCTAACTCATAACTAGGGAGCCACCCCTGGCGGCAGTAGTATGGCTTACTCTGTTAGTAAGGCCGCAAGTATGTATATATGAACCGTTTATGTGCCGTATTTACTAACAAGTATGCAGGTATCCACCTAATGAAGTGTCTGGCTTCGTCCCAGAGTTCGAAAATCCGTACAAACGCAGTGCTTCCGGGTCTACTGCTCACGGAATGGGTGAGTCCAAACACTTAATTTGCCTAGACCACGGAGCGCTGACGGATCTGAGCAGGGGCAAAGATTCCCTCCTGAAGTACAGAAGGGCTATGCTGAGAAGTCGGCGTTGAAGAGAGTGGTAAGGCCCTAACCTACCCTCGCAAGATACTGGAGCTAAATAGCCAATCGTTTAGCCTGATATTGAGGATTGCGCGGATGTTTTCGTCTCCATTGCTAAGAACTATTCCATGACCGGACAAGAAATCCAACTTGGTAAGTTTCTAGAAGTACTTCCAACCTTAAAGGAAAAGCCTAATAGTCTTGGATATAGATTCTGGGTTCCATATAAGATAAAGTCTGGTGGATGCGGCTATATCGATGCCAAGTGCGGAAAAGGCTTGAGCCAGCAATACCCTTTATAGAAGAGGGCCGTGGAATGCGCTGTGCATTGAACTCCTTGCTGCTACCGGGTCAACAAGTTTAGCCTTTAATGCAGCTCGGTATGCAGGAGCCATCCTGTCACCTTCAACTTTCATTTCTTCTATTTCAAGAAGTTTACCATCACTTGTAAACACAAATAGCCGCCCTTCATCCCTCTTATTTGTCGGATCTTTGAAGGTGAACGGAACCCCAGGTTTAGTGAAAGGTATGTCATCAGTTAGCCGTGTACTATCAACTAACTTCATGTTCCCGAAAATGATCCTTTTTCGCCGCACAAAATGTTCTTCTCCCGGTATTGTAGGCGAGGTCGCGGCGGTACTCCATAGAGCACCCAGCACAATCTGGCGACGTCGAATTGCATCCCAATTCCAGGAGTTCCAAGCAACATGGCGGTTCTCAGGTTTGATCTTACTAGCAGGCCTTAGTTCTCTTCCTTCCAAAGTCGTTTGCCTGATTAATGGGTTTAACGGAGGAACAAATAGACGATTCCTAATTCCCTTTATAAGCATTTCTGCTCCCATGGTTGACGCTAACTTAAGCAGCCGCGGGAGATCGCAAGATTCAGGGTCGGGTATTGGGAATCCTGGCGCAGGTGTCTGATCTAGGATTAAACCATGATCAAATTTAGCGGAGTCAAGTGTCTGCAAAGTGACCCCAGTGGTTTTGTCCCCCGCCAGTAAAGTGTGGTGAAGAGGAGCGGCTCCTCTAAAACTAATACATCGATTAGTTAGGAGCCTACAGAGATAGGGAAATGCACTTACTCTGGTAAGAGCGAAGGATGAACATTGAGCCCGCCATATTTAGCTCCCTTCAATATCCTAGGAGGAATAAAGAGTCCAAACGAGACGGCTATTATTAGGTTGATAGGTTCACCCTGTGGTTTTGGTGGCTGTGGTCGCAGATTAGAGCAGGACAGCCATAGAAGAGCCCGAAGGATCATACCGTCCACCTGGTAAATGTATCTAACTCGTGTATTGGGAGGGAAAGTTCGTTTGCGGCGGCTTTGATAGGCACTATAAGGTACCACGACTCAATATTAGTATTTAGATATGCAATCTCTATAAACATGGTAGCATACCCTCGCGAATTGTTTTCATAGCACGGCCAACAGGCTTGCCGGGTCGGCATACAACATCAATAGATGCAATTGTGTCTGGACTTTCTACACGTTCATTGTAGAGCGCGTTCAAAGATGCTATGCTAAACTCATCGGAGCCGCAGAAAAGTATTCGAAGAGGATCGCAGGGCTTCGCCGAGGAATAATACCGGCATGAAAAAAAGTAATTGAACCTTGATGTGTGTAGAACGAGGCCCCTAGGCCTCACGGAGTATAGCATCTCCTTAATGACGGTGCCTGAGAATGAACGGATGATTGATGGGTCAACGCTGCGTCTTAGAAGCTTGATAGCTAAATAGTGAGTTAGCTGGGCAGCGAAGAGATCACGTGATAGTGGTTAAATGACATCAGAGCACTTGATGGAGAGGACGAGCAAGCTGCAAATATATGAGAGAGGTTTCTTATTTCGAGTGCAACGAGGGCAGGTAGACCAGGAACAGAGTGATACCACCATGTGAGATGCCTCCGCTTGAACCGCCATCTGTAATACCAGCGCAGCTCTCGTTCTTGACCATATACAACCCGTCACTTGGGACCACGGATAAGACCCTTCAGGACCAGATTGTGTTCTATTACTCAACCCCAAGTCAAACAAAACCACCAGGAGATGTGCCAGGAAGAGATACGGCGAGGGCAAACTCCTCTGAGGAAGAGAATAAAAGACTACGCCATGTAGGGCTTGCGCAAGGCATGGTGAGCTTCGCCAAGTGCGTAACGAGAGATCATGAGTATCAAAGGCAGCCCAGGCTCGTTAACCAAATAACATGCAGAAACTTCTCAAGCGTAGAGCCCGTCGACTCAATAGAGACTGAAAATTCTCGAATTGTTTTGAAGGAGTTGGAGCCCAGTTGGTGGATTCTAGCGGTAAGAATATCTTTCAACACAAGCCTCGATTTGGTCAATATTCCTAACGCATCTAATAGAGTATCGACTTGACAAGAATAATACATGTTCAAAAAGGGTCAACAAGTTCCACAGAGGAGACCTCAAATGATATCCAGGTTGAATACTCTTCGAGAGAACTATCACCTCCATATATCCTTAGCCAACAACTCTCAAAGGCGTATTCCATATTCCTGCTACACCATGGCAGTTCTTTGGAAAGTCTTTACAAAACCCTATCAAGGAAGACTTTCTGCATCTATCTTGACCGATATTGGACACGGTTTGTGTGGAGTTGGGATATTTTGCTCAATGGTAACCCAGCAATAGATCTCTTTTCTGCCACCAAGCTAGCTGGAGGCGGAGAGCTTGGAATAGGAGTGGGTGAAGAGGAATGGGGAAGTGGTGAACGAGAGGTTCTAGAAGGGTTCATCTCAAGGACAGAAGGTCTGGTTGATATGGTAGTCTCAAGATTTGGTGATGCCGAGAATCCCTCAAGAGAGCAGATACCTTCCAAAAAGGAGCCAGTGAAGTCTAATAAACAAGAGTGGACTGGCTGTATGATGTCGCCTGGTCCGCAAGACGGTGTCATATTTTCTGGAATCGGGGCATTGTCACGGGAGTCTTTAATACACATCTCTCAGTGGATGGAATGGGTGTATAGATATGGTGAAGACGCTTATGGGGTACGTGGCGACCCTAAATCGACTCACCGCCGGAAGAGAAAGAAACAACGCAAAGAAAAGCAAATCAAGAACACCCAACTGGAAGCAAATACCAGCCCAGTTACAGTGAAACCACATCATGAGCCATCGATCCAGCCTACCGAGATTTCTCCACGGATCCCCCCTCCCTTAGTTGTCACTTCGACGAAACCCAAGGGCTCAGAAACTGGTCTTAAATCTCCGAAAGCACCAAGTGACAAAGCTACAGACTCATCTACCTTTGGGACAGAAAACATTCTCAATATCATTACCTTAGGAGTGGTTCTACAATTCACTCCACGTCAGAAACAACGTCGTGACTGGGAAATCCTAGTTGTTACCCAACTCAATCCCCTCCCAGCACATCCGCCTTTCCTCAGCTGCAGAAACAGTGAAGAGGAGCGGGGGGATCCACCTTCCCATCAGTAGCGCAGCTGAATGGAGAATGGCACCTGATGCGGTATTGTCACCGAAAGCATAGATGAGGTAAACTCCACCGCATATGGT